>NC_052504.1:50060122-50272757 GCF_014356525.2 Nilaparvata lugens
AAGGTGAAATATTGATTATTTTTTAAATCATGATTAATAAATAGAGGTCTAGAGCAGTTTGGAATATTAGTAACTACAAAGTTTTCAACTGCCTCTGTAAAAAAATATTGAAAACATTACAAATGTTTTGTTTTTTCAAGTTCCAACTAAGTTCCAAATAATCAAGATGATTTAATAGAAATAAAGGTGTAACGTAATTAAATTGAGATTGAGATTTTTCATTCAATTGAAACTGATATACGTGCCTTGTAAAACAATATCAATAGATAAATTTGCCAATAACAATCACCTATGAATTAGATGATTTTCACTCTTTCTACTACGAATTCTTAATTTTTGTAATCTATAATAAATTTGAGCAATTTATTTTTTTAATAACAGAGCATAAAATCCACACATTCACACAAAGGCCAAACTGTCTTCCAAATTTATATTTCTTACTTTATCCGAGGTTGAGATCCCTGAAAACTCCTTTCACTGTTAGGCATGTTCAATTCTTACTTCTCTTCTCATGTAAAATGTAGGCTATTCTTACAAGAACAATAAACTGACAGCGTCTATAGGTAATTGCTGCTTGTTTTATTCTGAATCCATTATATTGAATTGAATTGTTTTTGTATTGTTCAAATGCAAATAAAGTTCATTTAATTTTAATATACTTTGTCCTCTTTAACCCTGGTCTCAGCTTTCTCGGTTCTTCATATTTTTAAAAAATGAGCCCTGGAACCGGTCTATGGTCACTCACCTGATTCAGCTAAAGTCTGAAGCACACTTGAAGTTGACAGAAAAATATCTGTTCCTCCATGACCAGCATCCAGCCAAAACATGTCGCTTATCTGTGGAATACATCTACGCATTTCATTGTCCTCGGGTGATGTTGATGTTTTGATATGATGGAATTCATAGAGAAGCTGATTGAGAACCACACATCCTTTGCTGAAACCGATCACAATCAATTTGCGGCAAGGTAAATCCGAATCCACGGTATGCGTGTATTCCTAGAATGAAATCAAGGTTCAAGTTAGTCGCAGTTATCGAAAAACATGAATATTATTATATTAGAATTCCGGTTGATACTGTGGAACTCTACATAAAAAAACGCTATTATTTATTCTGGATTCTACACTCTATTGTCGATTCCACAATGAAGTGGAATAGAAAAAGTGGTTTCTTACAAAACGGAAAAGTTTCACTTTGAAATTCTTTCAAAGAGTCGTGAAGTCGAGAAATATCACATCTCTAATTGTTAAAAAATGAATGCAAATAAAATCCTCCATAATGAAAATAATTCAAACATGGATAGTGATGGAATTAATTAAAAAGTCCCTTAAGAATTCAATAATTGTATGAATTGAGCTTTTAATAGAAATTATTTTATATTTTTGAAAACACTAAACAGTTAGAATAGTTGTATTTGAAAAATAAAATGCCTTCTTGATTGCAAAACATCACACTCACTAACACTCTCTGAACCTCACGGTTCTCCTGAGGAATCTTTGCTTCAACTGTTTGAAATTTATTTACTGTGCAGTGCTTATAAATTAAACATAATTGCAAATCCTTTTTAGAAATACTTTTCTACTACTGAATAGTATTAGAAGCTACTGTATTGAACTATTTTAAATATTGTATACTTTCTGCTAAAAAATTAAAAACTTAAATTTCCGAAGAAGCTCTCAGCATTACTGCTTCCGTCTGATGCTTACATACATACATACAGGGATCTGGCGATTTCTTTTCACTGAATTACGAGTATCATAACTTACACCAAACCCGTTGTAGAAATATATTTTTAATAGAAGCTCATTTATTAGTTCGATTAATTGAATATTACATACATAATTGCAGGATTGTTAATAATGTATATTAACAAAAGCATTATCTATTGACCGTGAATTTTAATATTTGTTGTTGCAGGTGCAGGCTGATTTCACCTCATTAGAGTGAAGTTATTCATCTAGTAGGCCTACCTATCCATGTCAATAAATTATCATGGTGTGTCTTTGGTAATATTCTATGCTACTATAGCTCTATTTAAAATTCTTATGAAAACGAAAAACATTCTATTGAACTCAACTGTTTTCTATTAAAAATTGAACAAACCTTTGAATTAGTGAAGTTGAAACGTTGTGATACTCCATCAAGTAGCTTCAGTATGTGTTGAAAGGCAAAATTCATCGGCACATGCTTTGGCACACCATACTTCACTGAAGGGACAAAATTCACAAAGCAACTGTACACATCGAAATCCATCCTGCAAAAATCATATTTTAAACTAATAAGATAACAGAGATGAGAATTCAATCAAAAATTGATATATCTTATATTATTCTTTAATAATAGAATTAGGTGTATTAAATTATTATTATGTAATGGAGAATAGTTCTGTATCACTTCTTAAAACTCTGTTGAATTGATTTTTTATTATTAATATAATTATAGCATTTGTAATAATGAGAAACTCTTGAATTTCTACTAATTCGATTTTTGTGTACCGGTATCGAAAATAAGAACAAAAATGATATAATTACAATATTATTGAATGTTGAATAATAATTTAAAGGGAGTTCTTAACGACCACGATCGATGAAAGCAATGAACAATCATCAGATATAATTGAAATCATAAAATTTACAAATTATTACTATTCTAATTAATTCTATAATTTGGAAAACCTATGGAGCTATATCCTACAGTAATAAGTTATTTTCAGTATAGGTGACAGTAGCACAGATGAATTTACCTGGAAGGTCTGACAACAATAATATGACTTTCTGGAAATTTTAAGCTCAACATACGCGACATGTCATCCAGATTCCACTTCAGGAAAGGTCTGCTGTGCACCTCCATATTTTCTTTGAAATCCTAAAAAACAAATTAGAAAAATGAATAAATAGAAGGAAGGAAAGTGCTGGAAAATGAAAATTTGCTTTGGCACCCGCACTCGCACTCGCAGACGCAGAGCCATAAATCAACGTAATCGAGAGATCACATAACTGATAACGCACCGCTAAACGACAAAATAATGGATCTATAAGGATATTATTTTTGGAACATTTGAATATTTTCATAGATCAAGTACGGTAGTTCCATACGTTATGGTGAATTTGATTGGAATACAGATTTAACTTTTATATCAGCAATTTACAATCCAATAATAGTGTTTTTTCGTAGAGGAGGATTAAATAATCCTCAAAAATGCGTATAGTCACATTATTTGATGACTTACAAATTTAGTTGATTCTTCCACATTTTCCCGTGTTCCATTGTACTATATATTACAAAAATTACAAAATAAAATTCTGTAATAGGTACAAAAACTATAACACTAGACCTCTAAGAGTTGGTCTATGCTCACCACCCTGACAAGAACCATAAATTCGTGAATACAATAATTTGGAAGGATATAAATCTATAGAAACAGCATGATCTATGAATTTTAAAATTACTAGTGACCCTCTGGCTTAGAGAACTAGCTCAATCTTTGAAATCAGCAACTTTTAACCATACAGAGTTGGTGAAAATTAAGGAAACATCTAAATATTTCTTTCACAAAAATAATTTGACAGTAGGTTTCATTAAGAATCCTATTTGAAATGAAAAATTACTCTGTCGCTTCGACATTTTTGTTCCTCATATCAATCCAAATTTTTTAAAATGAGAAGATGGTCATGTGATACATGATTTAGATACAGAGTTCCAAGAGAAAATGAATGGCGAAAACCACAAATTGATCATTTAAACCATTTCAGTTTGTTGATGTAAAAATTGTAAATTATGTTTCAAATTAAACAGCTGAAATCATGTGTCAGCGCATAAAAGAACTTTCTGTGTGATAGCTTTCAAAAGTTATAATCAAACATACACACAGACGGACATAACGACTTCAGCCTTGAATCCACCTTACATTGTATGAACTCACGGGTTCTTTAAAACATTATTTTCCCATTACTTTCAGTTATATATTGTAATAAATTTATTTTAAAAATAAATTTAAATTTAAAATCAAAAGTAAGAACTTGCTAACGCTCGTTCAAAAAGAGTATTTTGTTACTAGGCAACAGGATTGTTTTGTTTACACCTATACATTTTTTCATATACTCAAAAAATCATCGATCATTTTAATAGGAAATTCAACAGAAATGACTTTTGAATTTCCATTGACTAGTATTGGTGTGATCATAGTTGGATTGATCTTTTTCTTCTCCGAGATTGTTCTTAGAAACAAGCCACTCGGTGAGGAGAAATTGGAGAAGATTGATAGCGGAAGTAAAGATAGCCCAATGCCAGTGTAAATGAAGTGCAAAGATTTCAGATTTTGTTGTTAACAGAAATCTAATGGGTAATTGCTATCACATGGAAAGTAAGAAAGTACAATACTGCACGTTTCAAAAAAATTAAAAATATTAAATGCCTATAAACTCTATGTTTTTATACAAAATGATGCGCTTTTTGTTCAAATTAATTATTATTTTGCTAAAAATCTTCAGAGTGTCATCTGATTTTGGAGGAATACAAACTGACAATATCCAATGATTTATATGTAGTTTCTGATTGTTATAATTCTTCATTACAACCACGAGTGCACGAGATAAAATAAAAGGAACTCTGAGACACTCTACCACTGTAAAACTGAGGGTTCTAACAATTCTCAAGTGAGCGAATAAAAATCTTCAATCTTCTTCGACTTTTTCTCTACTAAATATTTTTGATCGGGGCTTTATTGAAGAATATTCAAATTAATAATAATGAAAGGAGAAGGAGATGTTGTGGCATTTCTCTTTGATGAGACAAAAAGTCACTGATATTTTAGTAGTAGCCTATCGACTACTATATAAAGTGGTGTTGACAATATCAGTCTTGTGATTTTTAATGTTCGAATTGAATGAAACGCTTATATTATTAGAACAGCATTGCAAACTCTACCTCCTTTAGTTGTTCAAATAAAACGGTTTAATTTATTAGAATAGAGCATTAATTTATTGAGTAATAATATAATAGAATTTAGATTATTGTTTAAAGTAAAACCAACGTAGAATATGCGAAAAGTTATCATTAAAATGTTGAAATATTATTAAATGAACTAATAATTACCTGCACATCTCCTCCGAAATAAATGACGGTGCTGTGAACTGGTTGAGTGATCGAAGGTTTGTGATAAATTACGTCATTTTTCCTTCCATCATATCCTTCAACTTGGAGGAGTCTTGTTGGGGTTGAATGGTTGGGACTGCTTTCAGCCATTTTTGCATAGTAACGAACAGTCTGTGGGAAAAGAGATTGATTGAAATTGGATGTATCAGTTATAATCTCCCTTCAATAGAACAATGCTGAATTTTTATAAATTTGCAAAAACATTGGTTGAACAGAAATCGTTATATTATCTTCAAGGGAAATGACAGTGAACAACGCGGGGTAACTTTGAGGGGTTTGCAAAATACGGAGGACCGAGGAAAATACATAAAAGCGAATTTTATACTTTATTTATTTATACAATTGGAAACAATATTTCAAATTCCACTAGATAAATCTATAGGAGAGAGAGAGAGAGAGAGAGAGAGGAGAGAGAGAGAGAGAGAGAGAGAGAGAGAGAGAGAGAGAGAGAGAGAGAACTAAAAGCGATAAGACGCACTGTACTGATTCCGTTCTAACCAGAAAGTTTGATGAGAATCTCACTTTGGATTCTGCAAAGTCTAAAAGCATATAAAACAAATATTTGAGATTATAGAGAACATGAACATTGGAGTAAACATGAGCATACCCCCATTCGCCCCATTCAAATTTCCTGCAATTGAAGGAAATAATAGGTAATTGTAGAATTCAAAGTGAGAGAAAGGAAAAATGGATAACAGTTTATAGAAGATTAACCAGGTAAAAAAAATAATATCGTGTGACCTGGCTGGCTCAGGTCTGGTGTCGAGTTTTCAGGTCGCAACTGATCAATTTCAGGGCCTCTGACATGACCTAACGACTGCTTTTTAGGCAGCAGGGACCGACGGCTTAACGTGTCCATCCGAAACACGAGAGTGGCCCGAGATAAATATCTTGCCCGGGCCGGGAATTGAACCCGGGCCTCTGAATCATAAAGCCAGCATCTGATCCACTCGACTACGGCCACTCTCTTAATTAAATTTTTAATCTTTTGATTAACCAGGTAAAAATATTAAATCCACACAATTTCATCATAGGCCTAGTCTATATACAGATAAAGGTCAGTACCTACTTTTTTGTGAATATGTCTCAGTTAGCAAAATTGCCTTAGGAGGCATGTTGCTTCTTTTTTTAATCTAATAAATTCTATCTCTTTTGATTTTTTACTGTTGTTTATTATTAGTTGTACTGTGTCCTTTTGGTTTTTTGCTCAAGCTTGTCATTCAGGTTACCTACTCTTGAATTACCTTTGTCTTGAAAATGTTCTTTTTATATTTTCTACAGTAAGCATGTATCTTATCTCATGTTAGTAAATAGTCTATGATACTTATGTACACATACGGTTACTATATTAGCAACTCGCTCCTCAACCACAGGAAAAAAGTCCATTTGAGGAGTCTCCTTCATAATGATTGCAGATGCGTTTGTTGTTCATTGTTGTAAACAAAGAAGAATAAATTTCAATTTTAATTTCTCTAAAGATTCGATTTTGATAATATGAAACTCACACTTTTAGAATTGCAGCTTAATAACTTGTATCCAAGTAGACTCCTCAATAAGCGTTTAGAAAAATATTTACATTGGTACATACGGTACATCAATATTTTTGTACCTGAAACTAACAAATCAACGTTTATTAGATAACTCATTATTGGGTGAAATAGCAAGCAAGAATTCTAGATTGACGTTGCCAAATTTATGATAGAGTTGCTATTGAATATTCAGCTATCCATTAATTCAAATCAAATCAATTTATTCCCACAGACAAACACTTTACAATTTGTATCGGCCACGTCGATATTACAAACTATATTAGAGATCATACAACAATAGCAATTACCTAAAAATCTAGATAGACTCCATGTTAACATAGAAATATTCATCTACACTATAAAAACAATTGTTTTAAAAAAATTCTCAATTCTCAGTTCAAATTCCCTGAGCGTCAAACCTAGAACATTTGGTGGTAAATGGTTATAAAACTTTATTGAGAAGGCCTTAAAACTCATAATTCATGTATTATTATAAAAGATGAGAAACTGGATAATATTAACGGTGAAAACAAGTATTTGCCTATTTTAAGATTAAATGTAACATTTTAAGGGTAATATCATTTACAGTATATTTCAATAGGCGTATTACTCACTTTATCAAACAACTTTTGACAGATATAGTAAAACGTTTATAATTTATATTTCAATTGTTATTTGATGTTTGGAAGATTTAGTTTTAGAAGCATATATTATTAAACTAATAAAACAAAATAAAACTTGTAGCACCCTTTATTTATTTTAGAACCTGAAGATGGTTTTAGAACCGAAACTAGTTGTTCAACTATTTTAAGTTTTTTAATAAATAAAGGGTGCTACAAGTTTTATTAATTTAAAAGCAGCCCATTTCAATAAGTGTATTATTAAACTATTATGTGCGGTATATGAAATACATTTTTCAATATAAGATTGATCTGTGATCTAAGAAGAAATATAGTAACTTATATAGGCTACTATTGAACTTAACAAAAATGATACTGTGTATGTGAAACATTGGAGAGAACCCAGCTCCTCAAAAACTATAATACATATAGAGATAGAATTTGTAAATATAAAGGCTTCATTGTTGGATCTCATTTATTTTTGAACACATTCTTTCTTCGTGAAAATTCTCAGAAAAGAATCCTCACAATTAGCTGAACTCTTCACTTATAATTAATAGCAACAAAACTCGCTGAGAGAGTTTGTAAAACAAGAATTCATCACTTGATTGAGTATAACACCTTGTACTGTATTTACAAGATTATTGATGATTGCCATTTATAAATTAAAATAACCCAGATTTACAGTGAGATTATATTCTAAGTAAGATTATATAATATATTGATGCAGCAGATGATTAAATTCATTATATTATTTTATAAATTTTACTGGCTTTAGTAGATAATTATACAGAGTGATTATAAAAGAACTTTACAACTTTGAAAGCACATAAATATTTATTGAAATTACTTACAGAATTGAGAAAGGTGTAATTTTGTTACAAAACACTTCAAGTTTAAGGTGTGGGTGTTATTTTGGTTCGATGTGACAGTCGTTGGTAATGCGACTTACATCCCACAGATGAAAGATTTCTTGCCTCACTCGTACCAGCATATTAGGCTTAAGTTGTGCAACCGTAGCGATCAGATTTCGGAGGTCATTAAGATTGTCTGGTAGAGGCGGAACATAAACCTTATCCTTAATGAAATCCCACAGGAAGAAATCCATTGGTGTTAAATCCATCGCTCCAGTGAGCATGGTAGCCATGCAATTGGCCCTGCATGGTAAATCCAGCGAAGTTGAAAGAAGAATTCCAAAACTAAAACTTCTCCGTGGAAATGAGCTGGTGCACCGTCATGCTGAACAAGATGAACAAGTGTCCTTTTACTTTCAGCATGACGGTGCACCAGCTCATTTCCATGGAGAAGTTTTGGATTTTCTAGACATTCGCTTTCAACTCCGCTGGATTGGCCGTGCAGGGTCAATTGCATGGCCACCTCGCTCACTGGATTTAACATCGATGCATTTCTTCCTGTGGGGTTTATTAAGAATAAGGTTTATGTTCCGCCTCTACTAGACAATCTTAATGACCTCCGAAATCGGATCACATTCGGATCGCTGCGGTTGCACAAGTTACGCCTGATATGCTGGTACGAGTGTGGCAAGAAATCGACTATCGGTGGGATGTATGTCGCATAACCAACGTCACATCGAACCAAAATAACACCCACACCTTAAACTTGAAGTGTTTTGTAACAAAATGACACCTTTCTCAATTCTGTAAGTAGTTTCAGTAAATATTTATGTGCTTTCAAAGTTGTAAAGTTCTTTTATAATCACCCTGTATAACTAGGAATAACACTTAGGATGCGAGTGTTTAGTTTGACCTTTTCCTTTCACTCTGTAATGACTAGAGAATACTGTATCAAATTGTATCATTAAAATGAAGGATAATTATGAGCTTAGGAAAATCAACAATGTAATAATTAGAATTCCTAATGTCAGAATCCATGTCATCTATCTATAATATAATAAAGAATTGGCTCATACACGTACGGGATAGGAAATTCACGAATGACGCATCATCACGTCATCAAGAGTTAGTTGGACAACCAACAAATACTATGCAATTGAGGATACATACTAATTGTGACAATTGGAATGAGTGTACCTGCCCCTAACTAAAAAAGGAGAATTCCATCAAATACTTGGGGATCATTGTCGACTATAACCCTAGATGGGAGCATCATATAGAATTTATTTGTAGAAAGCTTAAGTTTATATCAATTTCATTCTATAAAACCGGCAAAATAATGTATATTAATGAATTGAAGATTCTATACTTTTCATACGTTCAGTCGGTTCTACAGTATGCTCCAATCCAGAGCATACGATGTTCACATGCAAAAAATATTTATCATGCAAAAAATTATCATTAAAACAATCCTTAATAAACCGAGAATATTATCCCAGTAGAGACACTTTCGACCAATTGAAGGTGATGACTATTCGTCAACTATATAAATATACATAAAAAGCAGTACATACGGGTAAATAAAAAGGAGTTTACATTGAGAGATAATACTGCTTTGTATAACTTCAGATTGAGTTCACACAACACATTCAACATCAATTACACCAATCTGACAATAGTACGCAGACAATTGAGTTATCTTAGCACTAAACTAATAAATCTCATCCCTGTTAATTCCCTGTGGGCAGGCCAAGGATGTGAACGGAAGCCATTGACTGGATCGTTGAAAACTTTTTCTTTAACATCAGTAATATATTGTAATTTATTTTTTCACTATTAACTCCTTTGGTTTCTTCTTTTTTTCACGTTAGCTTGATTTTGTTCTAAATTGATACTCTCACTCATCGGACAGGATTTTTCCTTTGCTGGATGATGCCAATAGTGTATTTGAATTGTTTTGTTTTAAATTTATTTTCCATTATCGAATTATCTCTAAGGAGTTAATAGAATGATTTTATACTCTTATATTTACTATGAAATGTTAACATGTCGGTATTAATTTTGCCAATAAACAATAATAATTATTATTATTTTTATTAACTGCGAGACTGATCAACTTGAAATTTTGTATATAGATTCTCAATTTATCGAGGATAGTTATGGGCCTATTTTAAATTCTTCAACATTACATTACCGTAGGTCAAGTTTTCAGTTTGTCAAGTTTTTAATTAGCTCCTTGCGGAGCACGGGTTATCTGCTAGTATAAAATAATATACAGTAGATGAAAATTCCAAAAGAATCTGAATTCTATTATAATAATATATCTGGGCATGAAGAAAATCAAGCACTGCACCAAAATAGGCGATAAAAAATCGTTTGATAATTGATACGGATTAATAAGCATGAAATATTTGCTTAGAGAGTATTATTTCCGTGGTTGAGGGAAGGCTCAGTTTGGTAGAGTTAATTCTGGCCTGGCTAGAGGCCAGTTACCACTTTGACTCAATCTCCAATGGAAATGATCAGGATGATAATTTTGAACGTCAATTTCCAACTTAAACATTACACAGGATACTGTGTTGATGACCAATATAAATTTCATGTGTTCAGCCTACACTGTAGCAGTGCTTTACACACGGATTGGTTTCGATAGGCTAAACGAATTTGGAACTACTGACAGGTTTATTTGACCGACAGGTGTTTTGTAGAGTTGCACTAAAAAATATTCGAGCCTACGAATTTCACTCATCCCGTCTGTTAAAGTCAATAGCTTTGTTTACCAGCTTCTGACAATCATTGCAACACCGCTGCTATTATCAAGAGCCTGAAGTGGAGCTACAGGCTAAATATAGGATGAAACCTCTCCACTTTTGAAACCTTTTTTCGGTCAAATACAAGCCACTCTCTTGAAGAACGAATCTATGAATACAGTACATTGATAAAGAGAATTCTGGATCATAGCATACACAGGTACCCTAAATAAACATAGAATAGGTACCGATCGAATGCCGATCACTCATTTTACATTTCATAGCTATTATTATAGATTGAATATAAAGAGCATTGGTGATGATTACTACAATTCTACAATACTATATACTGATATTCCCTCTGAATGTCACCATTTAAACTTTTACACAATTAAATTGAATGAAAATTAATATATATAGCATGAGATTATTAATTAAACAAAATTTGAATCACCTAGTATCTTCATTCCATTTTTATTGATTTTACAATGAACTCATACCAATGATAAACTGCTCATAAATAAATGAAAAAATTAAGATGTTAATGTGAGTTACTTGAAAATTCCATGAGAATGCAAGTAGTTTGTATTTAATGAAGTAAATTCTTATTTAATTAGTTCATAGTCAAATACTTTTTTCTACGGTAGGCTATATTAATGATACAAGAACAAAAAATATTGGAATAATGCTTTATCACTTACCAAATTTTATATCAAACGTGAAAAATATCAGAATATATTTCATAATAAGTATGTATTATAAATATAATGAATAATTTGATACTTTATGAGTTTAGCATACAGGAATCACTACACTCATGACTTCCACGTTCAATGTACACTAGACGAGTTTCCCAACAATCAAACTGAATTCTTCCTACAACTAGAATCTATAAAAAAGTATTCACCATTGCAGAAAAGTTGTTTCACTTCTGCTCGACACAGTATCTTCGAAGTTTAAGAAAATTTGTTAAACTTACAAATTCGTCGCACTAATGCCTTTCCCCAAAATCAACATTCTTTAAAATGAAAATTATTTATCACGAGTTTAATAGTGAAAGATTCAATGATTCCATCTTTTATATACAAATAAGCATTCCTGAGTAAAAAAATGTGATACGGAGATAATAAAGTTTGAATTCTTTATTATACAATTCAATTTGTATTTCAATATGAATGTTAATAATCACTCATCATAATCACCTTTAGATAAACATTTAAGTACGGTAGCGTAGTTCAGTTGACTGATGGAGCGTCACAGCTTATTCAGTCTATTATATTACAGCTCACGAGTTCGAATAAATCCGGGATTTATTGTGTCATTCCCGAAGTAATTATCTAAGCAAAAATCATCTACTTATGTGGGTATCACAAGACATTTTTTTAAAAGTGAGAATATTTGAAATTTATAGTGAAGTAGATGTCATCTTCCATCATGAATTTTGTCATGGAGAGTTAGCAATTCTTGTAGAATAAACTTTTACACGTCTCAAAATTTCTATTTTCTAGTAAAAATCATTCACAAATATCATAGTCCACCACATAGTACAAGATATCTCAGTGCACCCAATCGATTAAGGTTATACAACTTTATTTTATTAAAAAACTCTTACAAATCTCACTGTCCACCGAATTGTGCAAGATCTCTCAATGCACAGAAGTTAATTGATTATGGTCAAATTTATTTCAAGAAAAAATAACATAGTCCACCACATAGTGAAAGATCTCTTAGTGCACACAATTGATTATGGTATATGGCCAGATACAAATGGGTCACAAACAATTATTAACATTGTCTACATGGCATGTGTCAAGTAGAAATATGTCCATGGATGTATTTGTTATTTTGTGGTGAATTGATGTTAATCAGCGTTATTGCGCCTGTAGCAGGCGACTGCCCTCAGGCGCAGATCCTCGAAACAGAACGTGATGTCCGACTTGAGTTCACGCATTTTCACACGTACCACCTCACGCATCAGATTGTAGCACATGGCCATCAAACCCATGCCAAGCAACAGGTATACAAAGTTGATGACTAACTTAGTCTGATGACCACTGCGCGAGTCAAGAATATTAGCACCAGGCACAAAATCGCCTATACCGATTTTGCAGAGGCTGGTCACACAGAAGTAGGTGCTGTCCAAATAGTTCCAGTTCTCCCATTCGGCAAACATGACGGTGCCTGTGGCGACGTAAGCACCCATCACCCAGAGGCAGGCGGTCGAGGGCACGATGATTCGCGCCGGCTCACTGTCAGAGTCGCGGCGTCTGTCCTCCATGCTGCACTCGTACGCTTTCGTGTACAACCAGCGGAACGTTTGCGCCAGCACTTTGCCCATGTTCATGAAGTAGAGCACGTAGAGCGGGATACCGAATACGGCGTAGACGACGGTGGCGATTTTGCCCCAGGTTGTGCGAGGCACCATGTTGCCATAGCCGATCATGGTGAAGACAGAGAGGGAGAACATGAGTGCGGCGGGGAACGACCAGCTGTCCCCCTGCACCCGCCCGTCATAGCCGGCTCGCACCTCGGTCACCACACCATCTTGGAACTCTTTGAGCGCCTTGGCAGCGCCCAACTGCCAGGCGGTCTTGTTGAAGACGTTCTCACGAGTGGTGACCCGCCACAGGTCACCCAGACAGGCGTTCCGCTTCTGCGCCACCTTCTCAATCTCGGGTCGCTCCACGTGGCCCTCGATCGACATGAAGCCCATCGCGCCCAGGATGGCATAGCCCACCACCAGCCCGCCCACCCCCACTTGCGTGCACATGAACGCCACCAGCTTGCGGCAACAGTCGCGCACCTTTTGTCGCGGGTTGCTGCCCGAGCCGGTCGACGAGCCGCGGCTCCGCGCCGTCACGCCTCGCATCCGTCCACTGTCTCGCATCGCCACCAACTGACTCAACACAACAACTCATTCCCCTGCTCCGACGGTCTTCTCACTGCTGCCAAGCGCAACGCGTTGCACACTCGCACCACGTATCATCACGTTTTTGTATCACCACTGTCTACCAATCCACATTTTATGGCCAGTACTCTATCGAAGACATAGTTTGATTCCAACTCTCTTAAAAAGACAAAGTAAATTGCTGTACGTGAATAAACTAACTGTGAACTTGAACTTCACATGAACTGTGAGTTTTAACAATAATACTATTTCAGTTTTTGCATGATAATCATTCTAATTAGGTGAGGTCCACGTTATAATATTATAATATTTGATTAACATTGTTGTTGCTATCCTTGTCTGTCATTCAAAAAATCAGATAGCGCTATACTTTTCTAGCTCGGCAACGTTGCCAGATCGTTTTTCAACAATGTAGAAATATAGTAAATTAACAAAATATCCAATCTAAATTATAAAAATGTATTATTCAATCATTGAAAAATATTTTTTCTTGACCAATAAAATATATATTATTATTTTAAACAAGAATGAACAGTAAATATTACATCAGATATAGGCTACCGCTATCAGCAATCCTCGATAGAATGTAGTGGCAAGGCAGAGAATCGTGGACCTCACAATAGATAATGATGATGTAGTAGTAGATTATGATTATGTTTTTTGAATATTATGCTGAAAACATTGACAATTTTTCCAATCTCGTTGTTTAATTCTTGATAATGCGTATAAAATATATTCAATGTGAGCGTAAAAACCTTTCTTTTACACAATTTTCACCATTTCAACCAACTTGTGATAATTTTTCCTAAAATTTGATTCGTATCAGGTTGAGGTTTCTGTGCCAAAGTATAAATTTTGTATCAAGTGGAGCCACCTGTCTCTTGTAAGTCTATGAGATTCGTTTCAAACTGACAGTATTGGTTGAACAGGAAACGTTGATGATATTCATGAGAGTTTGAAGTGAATCTCACGCCAGAAGAGGCAGGCGGTCTGAAAAGACGCTATTTTTGAAAATGTTGGACGGTGGCCAATAGCCAGCCAGCTTTGATAAATTGCGAACGCGGCCAGTTATGACGCGAGCATCCCTCCCTATACCCTGTACTGTAACACTGTTGATCGGCAACGCAACTGCGAGCCGAAATTAATAATACAGCAATCATAATTATTTTAGACTCACAACTTCCTGTCTTTCCTTGCTGGCTGCTAGTTGGCCACATCCAAAATTACCAGAAAAACTCACAAAAAGGCCATCTCCGATTGTACGCGTCAATCCGAAACCCGAGTACAGAATTTTTCCATTGAGAATTCTAAATACAGAATGTTGTTCTATTGAGTTTGTTGATTTCTATACAATTCTCCTTGTTCAACAGAAAACCTCAGTACAAAATATTTCTATTAAGTTCTAAAACAAAATGTTATTACGTTTTTACTTTATTTATTTATTTATTTATTCCTTGAAAAAGCATTACAATAATTCACAATTAGAAATATAACAACAAAATGAATCAATACAAATAAACATAAGGAACTACTTCCCCAAAAGAGCAAGCTCGAGCTTGGGGAAGGAGCAGCCGTACCTTGACTACTTACTTATTATTAATTAACATTACAGTATATACATTAACAACTAAAATCAAATCCTTTCAATAAACAAGATAAATCAGTGATGCTATAATAGATCAATATATTTACATACAATATGTGTTAGATGCAACAAAATTTGTAAATTATAATAATGACCGGATATTGCCTAGCCCAGTGTATAACATGATATAAGATGTGGTACAAAATGAAATCTATTCAATTGGAATAATTACTATACTAATGTAATCCAGAAATTCTCGGCACTATCCCAGCCATGAGAGCTAACCAGATACTTTTTCAAATGTAGTCCAAAGTTTTTTTGGGCGAGTAAACCTCTCAAATTACTTGGAAGAATATTAAAAAATAATGGAGATAAATATATGAAGCTACGCTGACCAGCAGTAGTCAATAATCTAGGAACAGTAACCAGACCTGACTCCTCCCGTCTTGTAATAGCACAATCCGTTCTATTAATGAAATGAAAAAGTGATAGCTTCTTATAATATAATATGATGTGTTTCAGGTACATCTGTCTAATCGGTAGAACTGAAAATTCCAAAAAAGCCAATCTTGTTGAATACATTCTATTCTTTTTCAGAATAATTTTTAATATTAAATTTTGTATTGTTTTTACTGGTTTTAGAACATTTGTATATGCACCACCCCAACCCACAATACCATATTGGAGCAATGACTGTGCCAGTGCATAATACACCATCTTCATGACTTTCATAGGCAAAACAGAACGTAATTTCACAAATAAATAAATAAGTTTTCTAGATCGTGTAGTAAGCTGCGACAAATGTACATCCCACTTTAAATGCTGATCAACCATTACTCCAAGATATCTGATACTGCTAATCTTCTCTATTTTATTACAATTAACTGAACACCCTAAATCTACATGACTAAGACAATTTGGAGAATGCAAAACAAGTGACATATTAACTGGCTGATTCTGTATATTCAAGGAAAAAGAGATGTATTTTGTTTTGGACAAATTCAGAGTCAGTTTTCTTCTATCAAGCCATTTTTTTACTTCTCCCAGTCCCCTAGCAGCTGAGTCACATGTGCTAGCCCAGTTTTCTTCATGAAAAATTAAAACTGCATCGTCTGCAAATGACAATATTTTCCCATTGATTAAATTAAGGTTACAAAAGGTTACATTAATATAGATCAGGAAGAGGCAAGGTCCAATCACTGTTCCCTGCGGGATTCCCATTTTAACAGATTTATATTCACTAACAGTGTTATTGACTCTAACACATTGTTGCCTATTCTTTAAATAGCTGCAAAACCATCCCAGTGCCACATCCTCAAGACCAAGGCTACGGAGACAATCAAGTAGACGATCATGGCAAACTGTATCAAAGGCTTTTGCAAGATCAAGAAAAATAGCTATTTGTCTCCTACCTACATCCAAGTTTAAGATTGTTTCTTGAACAAAAGCAGCAATTGCTTCCTGTGTTCCCATCCCCTCTCTAAAACCAAATTGATTTTTTGACAGAATATTATTCACTTCCAAAAATTTATGTAGCTGTCTCTAAATATATTATATATTTTTACTTTTGAAATTGTAATTGAAATTCTTCATTCTTCAAAAAAGATCAACAATACAATTATATTTGCATGTAAAAAATAAAAATACATTTCATGGGCACATGCCTGTGAGAGAGGAGCGAGTTGTCTAGTAGCATCAATATACATAATCTTAAATTAAACTATTTATAGCTGTGGAAAATATGACTAAATACAATAAAAAAATTATTTAAGAAAGAATAGACTAGAGTAACAAATAAAACAAAACTCAATCTGGAGAGAGGTATTATAAATAAAATAAAATAAACCAGAT
Source organism: Nilaparvata lugens (assembly GCF_014356525.2). Lineage (NCBI taxonomy): Eukaryota > Metazoa > Arthropoda > Insecta > Hemiptera > Delphacidae > Nilaparvata > Nilaparvata lugens. The sequence continues at coordinate 50,077,374 of NC_052504.1, forward strand.
CAGGCAAACTGAAACGAAGTGGGAAGCACGGTGAAATCGACAAACAAAATAAAATCGTTAAAAAGATACAATAATTGTTGAAATCTTGCATTTTTGACCAAGGAGCGAGAACACTCACATCCAACAAGCGTACTCATTCACACAATCGTTACTCACTATCAATGTTTAGGCAATGTACAATTATTAGCCAAAAAAGGTAAATTAAAAGGTAATTTTTAATCATTATCGGTAAGAGTAAGGTGATACTAAAATACCTTCCTGCTCCTCTAGGTTTAGGGAAGTCACCCAATCGTTGACTATTTTTTTATAGTGAATTATTTTCAAATTGTCTGGGTTTTTCAAATAGACGGTCAGTTTTTGAAAAAGGAAATGCATTTTTCCCCCATTAATTACATTAAAAATATTTTTACACATTAACACCAGCCTTGGAGACAGAATTCAAGTGAGGTGCTCCACGATCTGCGTACGAAACCATTGTTCTCGTCTTGGCATGAGTCTACTCATGACTCATGCATTTTTTTATAATTTAGAATAAAACTATGTCCCGAATTCCAAACAAATGCTCACCCTTCAGACACACTTTCATTTCTATAATAATGGAATAAAAGGAATTGATATTGTCAGAAGGTCACAACCACTTATCAATTACATTTTTATTGCAAAAACTATTTCTGTTAATCTCTAGTAAACTATAATCTGATAATCCTAAATATGATAGAAATTTACAAAAATGAAAAAGAAAATTCAGTTTTATACATTGAGAAGTTAACAAACAAAATTACAAAAGCTTTCATTAAAACTAAATAATGATATGATAATATTGGCATTGCCATCAAAACAAAGTTTGTGCGCTAGCAACGAGCACTCAGTAAGTACTCCAATTAGAGAAAAATAGAAAAAAAGTAATTTTAGGAAACAAAAATTTAGCAAACACTGTCGAAGAAAAACGTGATAAATGGAGCAGTTCATAACTGTGTTTTTCATGTATTTTTGCTTATATAATTCATATTATTTTATATTCAAATGTTGTATATTGATTATTTTTATTTTTTGCTTGTTTTTGTAATTCTCTGTTCTTTTCCTGTGAAACTGGTGTTGTACCGCTAGAAGTTGAGTAGATAAATAAATGTAAACATAATCTAATTCGGCAAACAAATATTCATTTTGATTTTATTAGAAATATTGTCAAATACAGTACAGGATAACATTGTGAACTCAGTTTGAGAGACAACTTTTAGCTAGTAAGAGAGAAAAAAATAAATAAGTAAAATTCTGGTGTGGCGCACTCATACAACTTTCCTTGCCGTTATCAAAATTGATCAACTGACGCTAGTGTTCACGCGCATCTCAAGTTTACTATTCTAAGACCTGAGCCAGCTGGAGACAGGACAATAACGCTGTAGACACACGAGGTCTGCTATCTCTTCATAGTGAATGATTTAATAGAATCAACAGTTGCCAAGAGTTTGCAATAATTGAATAATCACATTTTCTTGAATTTTGAGCTTATTTTCAATTTTAGGTGAAAATGCTATTAAACATTAATTGTAGAGACTTTCATGCTCAATCTTTTCCACTTGAATTTTTTTGTTTGAATTGTATCTGAAGCCTGATAATTGAGAATCTAAAATCAAACTTTGCATAGATGGTGCAGTGCTCCTAAAATTTTTACAGATATGGGACTCGAGGCAGTTGATAGAGCTTATCAATGACTTTTTTAGGTATGAATTTGATCAAAATTGTTGAAGCCGTTTTCGAAAAAATCGCGAAAAACCCGGTTTTTTACAACATCTTTACAATTTTAGCCACCATCTTGAATTGCTTTTGATCGAAATTGTTCGTGTCGGATCCTTATAGTGTAAGGACCTTAAGTTCCAAATTTCAAGTAATTCCGTTAATTGGGAGATGAGATATTGTGTACACACACACACACATACCAATACTCAAAAACCACTTTTTTGACTCGGGGAACAAAATTTTTTGATACTTGGTTGAAACTTATGGAAATTTAGAAATTGGGATACCTTGATTTTTTTCGGGAAGCAATACTTTCCTTACCTACCTATGGTAATAGGGCAAGGAAAGTAAAAAATAGAATATGAAAATTAAGAATTGATAAATGCATAGAATTTAAATATTTTAGCTACAACATTTTTTTTGTCTTGATCCAGTTCTCAATTTTATTTTAAGATAAGATAAACCACCTTTTGTGGGTTTAATTTTTATAAAATGTTCTGGAATAATATTTATCAGTTTATTCAATGTGTAGTTATTAAGATTATACAATCTTATCTTTATTTTTATTGTTTTTTCATTTCCTCTAATTAATACTTGAGATTTAAAACCTTCAATTTTGTTTTTCTATAACACTCTTAATATAAACTGAACTCGCGCACAGGCAATATGTTGCCTATGTAAACTTTTCCCTTTATTATTTGAGTACACTAATTTATTATTAATTCATAAGCCTAGCATTATTTGTAGTTTTATATTATCAAGTAAAATTGATTTTTTGACAGAATATTATTCACTTCCAAAAATTTATGTAGCTGTCTCTAAATATATTATATATTTTTACTTTTGAAATTGTAATTGAAATTCTTCATTCTTCAAAAAAGATCAACAATACAATTATATTTGCATGTAAAAAATAAAAATACATTTCATGGGCACATGCCTGTGAGAGAGGAGCGAGTTGTCTAGTAGCATCAATATACATAATCTTAAATTAAACTATTTATAGCTGTGGAAAATATGACTAAATACAATAAAAAAAATTATTTAAGAAAGAATAGACTAGAGTAACAAATAAAACAAAACTCAATCTGGAGAGAGGTATTATAAATAAAATAAAATAAACCAAATCAGGCAAACTAAAACGAAGTGGGAAGCACGGTGAAATCGACAAACAAAATAAAATCGTTAAAAAGATACAATAATTGTTGAAATCTTGCATTTTTGACCAAGGAGCGAGAACACTCACATCCAACAAGCGTACTCATTCACACAATCGTTACTCACTATCAATGTTTAGGCAATGTACAATTATTAGCCAAAAAGGTAAATTAAAAGGTAATTTTTAATCATTATCGGTAAGAGTAAGGTGATACTAAAATACCTTCCTGCTCCTCTAGGTTTAGGGAAGTCACCCAATCGTTGACTATTTTTTTATAGTGAATATTTTCAAATTGTCTGGGTTTTTCAAATAGACGGTCAGTTTTTGAAAAGGAAATGCATTTTTCCCCATTAATTACATTAAAAATATTTTTACACATTAACACCAGCCTTGGAGACAGAATTCAAGTGAGGTGCTCCACGATCTGCGTACGAAACCATTGTTCTCGTCTTGGCATGAGTCTACTCATGACTCATGCATTTTTTTATAATTTAGAATAAAACTATGTCCCGAATTCCAAACAAATGCTCACCCTTCAGACACACTTTCATTTCTATAATAATGGAATAAAAGGAATTGATATTGTCAGAAGGTCACAACCACTTATCAATTACATTTTTATTGCAAAAACTATTTCTGTTAATCTCTAGTAAACTATAATCTGATAATCCTAAATATGATAGAAATTTACAAAAATGAAAAAGAAAATTCAGTTTTATACATTGAGAAGTTAACAAACAAAATTACAAAAGCTTTCATTAAAACTAAATAATGATATGATATATAATATTGGCATTGCCATCAAAACAAAGTTTGTGCGCTAGCAACGAGCACTCAGTAAGTACTCCAATTAGAGAAAAATAGAAAAAAAGTAATTTTAGGAAACAAAAATTTAGCAAACACTGTCGAAGAAAAACGTGATAAATGGAGCAGTTCATGACATATAACTGTGTTTTTCATGTATTTTTGCTTATATAATTCATATTATTTTATATTCAAATGTTGTATATTGATTATTTTTATTTTTTGCTTGTTTTTGTAATTCTCTGTTCTTTTCCTGTGAAACTGGTGTTGTACCGCTAGAAGTTGAGTAGATAAATAAATGTAAACATAATCTAATTCGGCAAACAAATATTCATTTTGATTTTATTAGAAATATTGTCAAATACAGTACAGGATAACATTGTGAACTCAGTTTGAGAGACAACTTTTAGCTAGTAAGAGAGAAAAAAATAAATAAGTAAAATTCTGGTGTGGCGCACTCATACAACTTTCCTTGCCGTTATCAAAATTGATCAACTGACGCTAGTGTTCACGCGCATCTCAAGTTTACTATTCTAAGACCTGAGCCAGCTGGAGACAGGACAATAACGCTGTAGACACACGAGGTCTGCTATCTCTTCATAGTGAATGATTTAATAGAATCAACAGTTGCCAAGAGTTTGCAATAATTGAATAATCACATTTTCTTGAATTTTGAGCTTATTTTCAATTTTAGGTGAAAATGCTATTAAACATTAATTGTAGAGACTTTCATGCTCAATCTTTTCCACTTGAATTTTTTTTGTTTGAATTGTATCTGAAGCCTGATAATTGGGAATCTAAAATCAAACTTTGCATAGATGGTGCAGTGCTCCTAAAATTTTTACAGATATGGGACTCGAGGCAGTTGATAGAACTTATCAATGACTTTTTTAGGTATGAATTTGATCAAAATTGTTGAAGCCGTTTTCGAAAAAATCGCGAAAAACCCGGTTTTTTACAACATCTTTACAATTTTAGCCACCATCTTGAATTGCTTTTGATCGAAATTGTTCGTGTCGGATCCTTATAGTGTAAGGACCTTAAGTTCCAAATTTCAAGTAATTCCGTTAATTGGGAGATGAGATATTGTGTACACACACACACACATACCAATACTCAAAAACCACTTTTTTGACTCAGGGAACAAAATTTTTTTGATACTTGGTTGAAACTTATGGAAATTTAGAAATTGGGATACCTTGATTTTTTTCGGGAAGCAATACTTTCCTTACCTACCTATGGTAATAGGGCAAGGAAAGTAAAAAATAGAATATGAAAATTAAGAATTGATAAATGCATAGAATTTAAATATTTTAGCTACAACATTTTTTTTGTCTTGATCCAGTTCTCAATTTTTTTTTCAAGATAAGATAAACCACCTTTTGTGGGTTTAATTTTTATAAAATGTTCTGGAATAATATTTATCAGTTTATTCAATGTGTAGTTATTAAGATTATACAATCTTATCTTTATTTTTTATTGTTTTTTCATTTCCTCTAATTAATACTTGAGATTTAAAACCTTCAATTTTGTTTTTCTATAACACTCTTAATATAAACTGAGCTCGGGCTCACGCACAGGCAATATGTTGCCTATGTAAACTTTTCCCTTTATTATTTGAATACACTAATTTATTATTAATTCATAAGCCTAGCATTATTTGTAGTTTTATATTATCAAGTAAAATTGAGATTAAGGTTGTATATATAGCTTATTATTTTAATATAATTAAAATTGAAAATGTATGGTTGTAAATGCTGATATTTTTGTTGTATTTTTGAGGAAATATCGAGACAAGGAAATATCCTTGACTTTCAACCTCCTGAAAGGCCAAAAACCCGATTTTCCGACTACTTTAGACAATTGGAAAAATAATTCCAATTATTTCTGAGAAACTTTATCGCTTTCACCACCCACTCATCTTTTGAAACAACCTAGTTTCTAGTATGTCGTAAATTTCATGCCTTGTATGGTGATAACAAATTCAACAGTATGACGCAGACAGTTCATATACATGAATAATAAATAGATGAATATTTTGCCAGACCAATTGATTTCAGATGGATTTAATAAAGCAGCCATTAAAAATATAGACGGATGGATCAGAAGTAACAATGTTTTTCGCCTCATGTACAGTTAGAATCAACTATATTAAAAAACATTTTTCTTTGATATTATTTCCACTAAGTTGCATTTTTACATATATTATATATCATTATTAATTATAATTATTTATTATACTAATATTCAAATAAAAATTTCAATCATAATTTATGTTTAATTTAAATTAAATTACATCTTTGGTACTTGTTGCTAGCACTGTAACTTAGGTTTTGCTGGCAACGCCAATTAAAAATTCAAGTTTAAGTTTTAATTCTGTATAAGTATGAAAATGAAGTATTTGTTTTATTTATGATTGTTAACTTTATGATTGGCAAATAAATTATTTTGATTTGATTTTTAGAATCTATGTGCAAAATTTGGAGATCTAAATTTCCAGTAAAAATCCAGTTTAGTAAGGCTCGTTTAAGAAACGAGTATAGTAAGGCTCTCAGTGTAGAAAGGCCAGTTTAGGCTCGACCAACAAGTCGAGTCGACGCTCGACTCATTCTCACAGTCGTGAGGTCGCGGAGACTAGAATCGACTGGTCTGGGTGTCACCATTTGAAAACACATGCTGCGTCGAGAAGATACTAGAGTCGCAGTCTCTTCTCGACTTGAACCGCGTAAGGCCCAACTCACACTTACGCGACTCAGGTCGAGAAGAGTCTCGACTCTAGTCGAGAGCATGTGCTTTCAAATGGTGACAGTTGCGGAGGCTAGAATCGCCTGGCCTGAGTGTCACCATTTGGAAACACATGCTCTCGACTAGAGTCGAGTCTCTTCTCGACCTGAGTCAAGTAAGTGTGAGTTGAGCCAAACAAGTCGGACATTGTGCTGTTCAGTTTGTACATTCTCACAACACAGCATCACGCTAACGTTGCAGGCTGATAAACAGGGACTGTATCCCTGTAAGTTACTGAATCTACAAGGCAACGGGAACCAGACAAACTGAAATTTCGCACATCTGAGATCCTACCGATCAGCTGATTCTCACACAAATATATCGTACATATGAATGACACCCGGAGATGTTATGGATATTGGAAATGGATGTGGACAGTCAGTGAGTGACTGTGGGCATGGGCATCTGGCCTGAGAGGACAATCGTCTCTATTTCGACCGCAAAGGGTTGAACTACTACTTGGACTGCACCAGTACTATCGATATTGAATTATTGATAGTGACAAATTTTAGTATCGATATTATCGAAAAAACTGGAACTAATAAAGCGGGCCATCATTCACTATTCGATTTCATGTTTAATATTAGATTGAACATTCAATGTTGGATTCGACCTCAGACCGTGAGTGGGGTTGTTGATGTTGGGTCGAATGTTTGATGTCTAGCAGGACGAGTGGTGGGATCTGGAGACCCAACACATCCAACATCCAAAGTTCAGCCGTGTAGACAAAGTCGAGTTGGAATGTGAGTGGGGATGTTGGACTCACTCATAAACAACCAGACGGAGCATGAGTGGTGGAAGATCCGACTAGAAGTTTTACAAACAGTCCAACATTGTTGGATAGGAAATCGGATAGTGAATGGCCCACCCAACTGATAACTAAAATCTAAACTAGTTAAGGTGTGATCACATTGAATTGTAGCCTATTATGTTCAAGTGAACGTCAGATCATGCATGAGCCAAAAACAAATTTTGGAACGTGCCATTGAAGCACATTGTGACTTGTAACTTGCATGTAGCTGCTCACACTGAACGCAATCAGCAAGTGCACGCGCTTAGTGTAAGTGATTCTATAGCTCTTTCCAGATTTTTTTATCATATGCGCACATGGTAATGTCACAAAGTAGAAGGAATGGCTGTTTCTTCTCTGTGGTAATGTATAACCAAACTTGCACCTGCACATCCGATGTTATTACACACTCAAGATGGAATTCTTTAGAAGCGTGTCGATACTGTTGACACGCGCGGCTATAAGCAGAAAGCTCGACACGCGTCGCCTCTAAGGAATTGCACCTTTCGATCAACTATCTAAGGAGTAATAACTCTAACTGAAATAAAAAGAATAGCTTATACTTGAATTTGATTACCGCTATTCTTTTATATAGATAGCCTGATCAATGGTGCACCCAAAGTATAGAGTGCCGCCGGTTTAGGTTAACTAAATAGCAAGAGTGAATAAAGGAATTTGAATAAGTGAAGTTTACTTACAGTACTATACGAGAAATTGATGGATAACGGTAGTTAGGAAGTTTATTTCTTGATAATATCAAATTGTGGATTTACTTAGAAAGTTTCATTTATTAAAATAAATATCCAAAATCTGTGGCTGAAGAAGACGTAAACATACTGATCAACATAACCTAAAATACCTAATTCCGTTTCCACACTCTTGACAAGTGAGTACAAGTGACGTATGACGAACGCGAGAGTGTGGATGGCTAAAACTGGATTTGCACATCGCATCAGAGTTCAGAGAAAAAAGTAGGCTATTTGAGGTCCACGTTATAATGACAGTATTTGATTAACTTTGATGTTGCTATATTTGTCTATCATTCCACAAAGCAGTTAGTACTATCCATTTCTAGCTCGGCAACAATGCCAAATCTATTTTTGACGATGTAGAAATAAAATTAATGAAGATAGAGAATCGGCAAAGCTGTTCTCCTATCTTTATCCACTGCCATTATAACGTGGACCTCACTATACATATATTTTTATGATAGAATATAAGTATAAATATTATGGATAAAGTAATAAATATACCGGTTATATAAATATATAGCATTGCGGATGTACCCGGTTGATATATTAGCATGTTCATCCATCCGCGAATTTTTAAAAGTTAATATATATATATATATATAGCACATAACAGAAGACACTTTAAAGTTTGTATTATGAATTAAAACAGGAGTCATAAGACATAATAGATTGAAAACACTTAAAAACTTATATTAGAAGGAACAAGTCTACACTACATTGACTGCTGTGACTGAATTAGTTGAGCAGGTTCAGAGGGGCTTTGAGGAAAGAAATTCTGTGTCTCTGATCATGTGTGACCTGAGTAAGGCCTTTGACTGTGTGTCACATGAGATTGTTCTTGGTAAGATGGAGCACTATGGTGTTAGAGGTGCTATTCTCCAGACTGCAAAATCTTATCTTGAAAACACATGGCAGGTCGTTTCTCTGGGAGGAGCTAAGTCCCAGGCATTGCCCATCAGACATGGTGTTCCACAGGGCTCTGTTTTGGGTCCCTTGCTGTTTTTGATTGCCATAAATGACTTGAACCTAGAATGGAGGGAGGAGGGCTCTAAAATTTGCAGATGACACCACTATAATCTCTTCTGGTCGGAATCCAACTCAGGCTCTACAGGTGGCAGAAGTTGTGTTTGGAGAAGCTAGGATGTGGCTGGAAACAAATAAGCTGCAATTGAATCTTGGAAAGACTCAGAGGCTGCTCTGTTCATTGGCACAACATAGCCCTGATCATCACAGTGTTCCCTCCTTGGATTTATCATCGATCCTAAGCTCAAATGGAATTGTCACATTGAGGGACTGTGTACGAGGCTGGCAAGAGTGACCTATCTACTACGGAAGCTGACACAGCTGGTGAGCAGACCCTACCTGATTGTTGTCTACTATGCCCTCTTCCACAGCATCCTGGGCCATGGGCTGCAGCTTTGGGGTCATGCATCTGATTGCCAAAAAGTTTTAATAATGCAGAAGAGAGCTGTCCGCATCATCACCTCCAGTGGTTACTTTGAACACTGCAGGCCGCTCTTCAAGTCTACTGGAATAATGACTATATTTAATTATATATACATGACTTGTGTATATATATATATATTTAAGTGCCCTCCATGTCAAGGTAAATTTTGACAAGTACAACTTGAGGAGAGACTTACATAGTCATGACACTGTCATGATTGACATTCCTTATTCCCGACTAAGTAGGACAAGGGACTCATTTCCTACTGTGGCACTAAAAATCTTTAACAAGCTGCCTAGATGGTTAACAGCCTTGAGTACCCAGGCATTCAAGGGTAAGCTCAAATGTTGGCTTAAGGAAAACCCTTTCTATGGGTTACATGAGTTCTTTGAAGTGACCATGCCATCTTGATAACTCAAGTTTATACTCATGACTTAGCTTCAAGAAAAGTTATATTCTTATTATGTTGACACAACCTATCCGGCTCCGCTGGTCTTGGTGAAGATAAAGTGTATAAGAAATAAGTGTTTAAGATATAACTGTATTAGAAATGGGGGAAATTTTCGGGAACTGAGTTCCCTTCCTCAACCGAGCAGACTGCAGTTTGAAATCCAACGGTCGTGTGACCACAGCAGAGTACGCACGGAGAGTCAATTGTAGCAGCAGAGACCACAGATTACGCGGTGTAGATGGATGGAGAGAAAAAGGGTACAGATTCAGGGGACATTATGGGTTATTTAGGGGGCGGTTACAAACGGGATATTTAAGATTTAAGTGGGTTATGAATAAGGAAAGGTGTAGCTTATGAATTGATAGAAAAGAGGAGATTTAAAATTAGAAATCAAAAAAGAATTAGACTACACTAACCTACAGGAGTTGGTTATAAGCTGCGTTTACATTGTGTAACTTTGTTATAAAACATTGGTTACATAACAACTTCAACAAAAATGTTATGAATTCATTTAACTTATAACATGTATGTTTTAAAACATAATTTCGTGTTATATATAACAAGTTTTTCCTTTAGCTACGTTTAAACTGTGTAACTTTGTTATAAAACGTTATGGTTATATAACAACTTTAACAAAAATGTTATAAATTCATGTAATTTATTACAAGTAACTTCGTGTTCTATAACATAATTTCGTGTTTTATAACAAGTTTTTCCTTTCCCGCAAGACGTCGGTAAAGATCAAAGAAAAAGTATAACTTTTTGTTACATGTGTTATAGGAACGTTTTACTACTTATAACATGTTACACGCAGAGAAAACTCCTATAATATTCTGTGGTTACAAGTTATAGAATGTAGTTGAAATAGGTGGTGGGGGAAGTAGCTGAATCATCGTCAGCTGCTTCAGGCGCGGATCCAGGACCTTGACCTGTCGGGGGGGGGGGGGGCGTACAGGGACCCCCCACCTGAAAATTGTTGAGGTTTTTAATCGAAAACAGCATTTGAGAGCTTTATTTGTTTTATTGATTAGATTTTTGAACTTGTACATTTAAATGCTAAAGTCATAATACTTATTTCTGCAACTACAGTACTTTAAATACGGTATACATTTATTCTTGCATCTTATATTGTACTTCTGATTTTCAATATATAGTTTGGGTACATAAATTTCCTTGTGCTAGATACAGAGTGGCCCAAAAACCTTGTATTTTCGGTTTATTTTCCAGTCTTTTTTATGTTATTCCCGCCAAATCCTGTAATCGATCAGAAAAATATGCTCCCGCCTTTAATTTAAATTATAAAATTACTAATAACATGAGATTATTCTCAACTTCCTATCCTCAATGAGTACTGACTTACAATTTTTAAAAAATAAGTAAATTATAGTTTGTGTAAAATAAGTTGTGACTTGGCCCTCCATCCGATGAAATTACATGGTTGCCAATTCGTGTGAAATTGCAACTTTCTCAAGTTTCCAACTCAACGTCAGAATTGGATGTAGAATATCATCCCCGATATCCTAGTAGTGCTAGAAAAGTTTCAGGGTTGAAGGATCAAAAAGAAATTTAACTCATATGATAAAATTGAAAACATCCCGAAAATTTGTTTTTCTTTTGAATATCACCTCTCCCAGAATCATGGGGCGTCGTAATGCGTAATAATTTCATATCAAATTAACGGGGAGAATGTCTCCTTTCTATTGGTGTCTGAATAATTTCTAGCCAACCTATAGTGTTTTTTAATTAATGATTATGTTCTTGTTCGTCAATGTCGAAACATTTCAAGCAGAAAACATGAAATTTTCGACATGCTGGAATCTTTTTTGTTTCAAACGATAAGTGGGTGGTGAAAGCGAGAAAGTTTCTCAGAAGTAATTGAAATTATTTTTTCAACTGTCAAAAGTAGTCGGAAGATCGTATTTTGGTCTCCAAGGAGTTTTAAAGTTCGGAGAGCGGCTGCATAGTATGCACTGTGTACCAAATTGTATGCTAAGAGCTGGAAATTTACAAGATATTTGACTGAATTATTTCAAACGTAGGCAGCTGATTGCCTCTAGAAAGGCTGTAATGAAACACTGCTTGGTTTATTCGAGGTGAGGTTGTCATTTTCACTATATTTATAATCATGTGGCTTGCAGTTGCTGAATTTTTCAGTCGTTCTGTATTTTGTTGATCCCAGCTATTGATAGCCTACGGTGGCACACCATTCAGCCGCTATCCTTGACTTTGAAACTCCTGAGAGGCAAAAATACGTTGTTCCGAGTACGTTTGACAGTCGAAAATTATTTCAATTATATCTGAAAAACTTTCTCGCTTTCACCACCTACTTATCTTTTAAAACAAAAAAGTTTCCAGCAGGTCGAAAATTTCATGTTTTCTGATCGAAATGTCTCGACATTGACGAACATAAACATTAATTAGAAAATAAGTATTGGTCGGATAAAGATTATACAGACACCAATAGAAAGGAGACATTCTTCCCGTTAATTTGATATGAAATTATTACGCATTACGACGCCCCATGATTCTGAGAGAGGTGATATTCAAAAGAAAAACAAATTTTCGGGATGTTTCCAATTTTATCATATGAGTTAAATTTCTTTTTGATCCTTCAACCCTGAAACTTTTCTAGCACTACTAGGATATCAGGGATGATATTCTACATCCAATTCTGATGTTGAGTTGGAAACTTGAGAAAGTTGCAATTTTACACGATTTGGCAACCATGTAATTTCTTGGGATGGAGGGCCAAGACTCAACTTATTTTACACAAACTATAGAAAAAAAATCATTTTTATGAATTTTAATTTTTGATCTACAATATCTTCCGATTGTCACCATTTAAATGTATAATTCAAGATTCCTCTGAGCGTAGTTTTGTGCTCTACAGGCTTATAAATAGATTTCCAGGTAAACCTGACAACAATGATCCTTGTATTTTGGAAAACACCTGCGTTTTTGCTTTATTCATCATCAGCAACTCCATTGTCATCACATTCAGATTTCGCACCATGATATAAGTTCATTGGATCATGTTCTATGAGAATCACCCGTTATATGCTCTTAATTTAGTGGAGAGGCGCGTATAAGGACACCTCAAGAATCAAAATTTCAAACACTCATAACTTTTGACTTTGACACAATGATCAGATCTTATTGTACCACAGCTCATTCTTCTCAGCATGTCAAGGCGGTTCCAAATCACGCATTATATATGTGAAATTCGACCAAAAAATAGAGAAATTCATCCTTGAGTGTATTTTAAACAGTATTTCAATTCACAAAAAAATGACTAATTTCCTTATTTAAAGCTGCATATTGTGAAATACTTCGGATAAAATTTCAAAATGTGGAAAAATATTTCCTCTTTCCACTACAATTAAGAATACTCACGATTCCAGTATTATTAGTCAGTTACAACCGATTTTAAAAAGGGCGATTCCAGTTTTTCATTTTTTCGCGATTTTTCTGTTAATCAAGAGTCTGATACATCATAGAAGCATGATTCCAAATTGTAGACAATTCATCCTCTATGAGCTCATAATTGCCTAAAATTCATCTTGAATCACTGTTCCCTGTCATAGCACTGCCTAGACCGTTAATTTATGAGAAAAGTATCTTCGATTTCTTGATTTTCGAATGAAAATGATTTCTTGAATCGAATCCTACATTACGATTATATTCTTCCGTGTGCAGCAACTAAAAATGGTAGGAAAAAATTCAAATTCAATTCTAAAATTCAAGATCAAGTCATTTTTATAATAATGGTTTACAGAGATACATAACTTTGATTTGTCATTTCTTTGTGTATTGAAGTACTGGTTAATCTACACTCAGGGATGAATTTCATATTTTTCTATCGAATTTGACTAATGAAACATTTTTTTGAACCGCCTTGACCAGCCGAGAAGAATGAGCTGTGTTACAAGTGTGGTAGTTTTGATCCTTGATGTGTACCCTACTTATGCGCGCCCGAGGGAAGAAAAATGGATGTTTTAAGCGTTATTAATGTTATTTGAATAAACTTTATTGATCTATATCAAAGTATAATCAGTTTCCCTTCGAAAATTTCATTCCAAACTCATCAGAAGTTCAAAATACGTTTCCAATCGGTAAAATAAGTTATAAGTTTCAAATTTCCAAATAATTTTTAATAAATAAGATAGGACTATAAAGTTTGTTTATAATCTTAATGGCGGATTTGTACCACGTGACAGTCAATGGCCATACTTTGAGTAATATAGTTACTGTAGAGACCCACAAACTTGCTTTTGTTTTATAACATGTTACAAATTCCTTTTTGTCAATCAAACTTTTGTTGTTCCAAACTTTACAACTTATTTTTCTAACAAAAGTTACATATAACAAAGTTTTAAAACAAAGTTGCACAGTGTGAACGCTGCTTTAGGCCTGTTTTCAGTTTTCACAATTTTAGTACGTCAAGTTTTCAATTCGTAATGCTTCCAGTTTGTTATAGCCTATTTTGTTATGAGATTGGTTATAGACGAAATAGTGTAGCCAACATTATATTGTTGAGGCTATGGAGATATATCATCGTATTCTATTGTTTGATATCAAAACACAATAATAAATATTAAATTATGAAACAGTAATTTATAAATATATTATTATAGACATAATACCGCGATTCACGATACATAATTATATAGATTATTACAGTCATTATGAGATTATCTCTCTATGATTTTTGTGAGATCGGACACGATCAGCTGTTATTCAAGGTCATTTTACAGCCCTAGGGCCGTAAAGTTTTACCGGCCTGGTCGGAAAACAATCACTTTCGGCCTCCATATGACGCACGTAAACCAGCTCATTACATCCAAGTGTGGCGAAAAATAAGTTATAAGTTTCAAATTTCCAAATAATTTTTAATAAATAAGATAGGACTATAAAGTTTGTTTATAATCTTAATGGCGGATTTGTACCACGTGACAGTCAATGGCCATACTTTGAGTAATATAGTTACTGTAGAGACCCACAAACTTGCTTTTGTTTTATAACATGTTACAAATTCCTTTTTGTCAATCAAACTTTTGTTGTTTCAAACTTTACAACTTATTTTTCTAACAAAAGTTACATATAACAAAGTTTTAAAACAAAGTTGCACAGTGTGAACGCTGCTTTAGGCCTGTTTTCAGTTTTCACAATTTTAGTACGTCAAGTTTTCAATTCGTAATGCTTCCAGTTTGTTATAGCCTATTTTGTTATGAGATTGGTTATAGACGAAATAGTGTATTCAACGGTTTTATCTTCTTATTATTCTATCCATTTCTTCTTCTTTTATATCAAAACTATAAATATATGAAGGAAGTAATAGGCTTATAAATGTTCGGGATATAAAATACATGTTTACTCATAACATAGAGAAACGATAGCATAAGTAGATATCCCATGGTATAGGGCGTTTATGTCGCAACTTATACTGTTATCCCAAGCCGATAGTTCACTTAGTTCTTTCCCATGCAGCTGTGTGACGCTGGTAGTTTCTCATATTGTGCCATTCATACACTCTCACCCCAACAAAACAGTAAAAAATTACAATAATCGACAGTAATCGGCTTGAGATAACAGTAAAAGTTGCGACACAAATTCCCTAATACCATGGAATATCTACTTACGCTATTGTTTCTCTATGCTCATAATCACTTCAGAAAAATTAACATTATGTTATTATCTAGATAAGAGGATAGGTAGTTCACTCTACAGTAACTATATTACCCACAGTATGGCCATTGGAATTTTTTTTCCCGCCGCCGCCATGAAGATTCCAAATATTTGAATTTTACAATGGAGCTTATAGGCGATTATAAGTAAAATCACTTGCCTTTACTTATTAAAGCATATTTTTGAGATTATTAACTTCGATATAATTTCTGTAATGTTTTTTCTATATTCCCAATATAGTTTTGGAACTTGAAATAGTGATTCGTAGATAATAGCGAGAAAAAATGAAAGGTAGGTAACGTAACCTGAAAGCTGAATCTCAAAAAAAAACTTTTGAAATAATATGTCATGATATTGTAATAAATTTTGTTCCATTGACAAATAATAATGAAGTTCTCATATCTATTTGTAGAAATATGATAGAATTCCCATCACAATAGATTCCATAACATTCAAATATTTGGTTTTATTAGTTGACAGCCAATAAGTCTGACGAAAATATTGTAAGCACAACATTGGATATAAACTGTGGAAAAGCCAATTGTTCTATCCATAGTTCTACTTAATGATTTTAATAAATATGTAAGCAATTGAAAAAGAAAAAAACATAACCCATAACCATTATTATTCATATTTAGAGATATTTCAAATCTTAAGCTCGTGGTAATGCAACTCTAAATCCATATTATATCAATAACTATTGACCAATTATTGAACATGTTATGGGTAGGGTACTCAGTACTGAAGTGAATCAATAATAGAAGTCAAGACGTACTACTTAATCAGCGTAAATGACCGAAACATGTTGTGATAAAATATTTTAAAAAAGGGTACTGAGATTTTTATTTTCTTTATATTTATATTACAAGTAGCCCTATACAGGAAAGAGATACTTAATCACGGTTGAAAATTTCATAAAATGTTATATTTAATTGAGCCGCAAAAAGTATTTTGAAATTCGATTATTTGAAGTTCGATCCAATAAATTTGAATTTTTTCTTTCTGTATATTTATCTAGATCACTGGTTGCCAATAAGTTGTCCGCGAAAGCTCTACAAGTGGACTGCGATGAGTTCGAAGGAAGGAAAATTAATGTTTCAAGCTTTATTAGTGTTTTAAAATTTTCTTTATTGTCTATATTAAAGTATAATCAATTTCCCTTCGAAAATGATTTATATCAAACTCATCGTGAGTTCAAAATATGTTTACAATCGGCAAAAGAAGTGATAAGTTCCAAATTTCTAATGCTATAAGATAGGACTTGAAAGTTTGTTTGGAATCTTAATGGCGGATTTGTACTATGTGACCGAGCTAACCAATCAGAAGCGTGACAGTCAATGACCATACTGTGGGTAATATAGTTACTGTAGTTCACTCTACTGGTGAATCTGATACTGATATACAGCTTTATCCAAAAAACTGAGGGAACATTAACTAATAAGACGAATGAGATTGTCATAGATTTGAATTATGAGATTTTATAAGTAGAAAAAAATTAGTACAAATTAGTATACTCGGACAAATGATACATATTTACAAGTCAATTTCTTCAGGACAATGATTCTTTGCTCATACTTCTGTGATGAAAAGTTCCTTTATTATTTTGCAGCACTTAGTATATTAATTTGCCTTCTTAAAATTGAAATAATGTACAGTACATAATGATGAAGCTAGTTGTTGGTCGGAGCCCCCGGAGATCCGACTACATCAATGATTTCGGAGCTGCCAGTTTTCTGCTTGGACAGGCTTGACGAGGAGTCTGCCCCTCCTTGCGATTCGCCCAACAGTGTCGAAGGTATGGTCAGCGTCTGCCAAAATTAATTACAAAATAAAATCTGTTGAATATGCTGTTATTTGATAAATAAAAGTGGAATTGATCAAATAAAACAGTGTTTTTCCCAATTACAAAATCATTGAATATCTATATTCCGTTCTAACATTGGTTTGATTTGAACAGCAATATATTGTGCGGAGCACAGCATTTTATTAGTATGTACTCATTCAAAAAGTAGGCCACTCAACACTTGTGTTTACAAAATTATCCATCCTAATCTTTGTCGAAAAAATGGATACAAAACGATAATCCTCCTTAATCTCGATTATTTCCATAAGTTACGCTGGTTTTGAACATATTTTTCTATAGTTTTCACTGTAAAAAATGTAGCACTACATTCTGTTCATCGAAAGGAGAGCCATCAGTAACATCGTTTGAGATGAAAGTCTACAGATGGAAATAAATCAGAAATTGCATTTGATCATGTATATAAAAGTGATAGCGGACTAATATCCATTCTCAATTGCTGGAATCATAAATGCTGGAATCGTAAATGCTACTGTAAGATTAGACTAAACTAAGAAATTAGGTTGCTACTATAAATCGTTCTTGCTGCTCCCAAATTCACTCTCACGTGCATGTTTGTTTACATCGTCTCTCTGCTCCCAGTAAAGAATATAAATTCAAGTTCACATGAAAAATTATGTGGATTATTCAAAGATAATGATCTTATAAACGTATTTATGATTCAATTTTAATCTTATAATCTATAACATTTCACATGCGATATAGTGTAACTAATAGGCAGGTTTCCTAAGTGATCTTTAAACAAGGTTGGCAGTTCTGCTTCTGAATGAAAATTTACCATTAGGTCGGCCACTAACGACAGGACAAGTCTAACAAACATATTTGCTCAGACAAGTTGTGACATTGGCGAAAGGCTTCGAACAAAATTTCTGGAAGTTAGGTTTTTGTGCCTTCGATTTTTAGTTGTTAATTTTTTCTTCGTTGCTCTATTTGAGGTGAAAGTATTTTTTATCATTATAATTTGTAATTTTCCAGTGGTTTATTTATTGTTATTGGTTGTTTGTCTTATGTTAGAAGCTACTGTCAAACAGCTGTATATGTGCGAATCCTTTTGCCTGAATGTCGTTTTTGTTTGAAGACATGTTTGGCAGACTTGTCCTGTCGTTAGTGGCCGACCTTAGGTTAATTTACCAACTACTCATAGAATTTTTACTGCTGTTTGGTTTTGTTGTGGATGTCTACCATTCCAATAAATAGTTTATTAGCTTTTTAGATGAATTGTTAAAAATAAATCATAGTAGCCTAACCATTGATACAAAATCTTATTGGTGAGATTATTGAGACCGTGCAGTGAAGGTTGTTGAAAAATGTGAAATTGCTTTAGTCCGCAAACCAAGAAATGACCGTTAGCTGGTCAATAAGAAAAACATTAAATATGTGCTAGGCAATTACAGCTCAAAGATTTCGAGTCTAAAGCAGGATCGACAACTGAGAATCCGAATCATTAAAACAAAGCCATTTGTAACACACAGCTTATCAGAATGGGTTGGGAATATTATAGAATGTATTGTTGCAGCATTCTATGAGGTGGTGTGTGGACTATACAAATTTGGGAGTACGTCTCACCTTTCCAGGAGCAAAGGCTTCAAACTGATGACGCAGGGTCTGCAGTTCGAACTCGCAAGTCGACAGTGCTATCTTCAGCTCATGCAGGAGTACCATATCACTTCTCAGCTCGTTGTAATGCTGGCACACCTGCTCCGTTGGAATCGGGTTCACTTCTGAAAACAACAATATTCATTCATTATTAGTAATACAATTTCAAGCAACTGTATATTCTAGGGCTACCAAATGTGTTTAAATAAATTAAATAGTACCCGTTGGTTACTTATCTTTTTGTAGACATATTTCGGATAACTTATAAATATTGGGGACCGAGCTTCGCTCTTGAGTACAAAAGCATAAAACAATTATTGCAAAAGAAGAAATCATAATAACATTCATAGTTCATACAGAAATGTTCTATCTAATCACAGTAAATTGAGATTAATTCCCAGAGGAATGCAAAAATTTCCCTCACAAAGGCCCGGTTGCACAAAAGCCGGTTAAATTTCAATCCTGATTAATTTCACGTGAACCAAATCAGAGAAGACCATTTCAAGAAGATGGATCTACTGGAATTAATCAGGATTGAAAATAACCCGGCTTTTTTTGCAACCGGCACTAAATACCTGATTGAATGATTACAAAAGTTCAATAGCTGAGTCATAATTTTGACACAGTCCCACACACATGAACTCGCTCACTCACTTCCATCATCAACAGACGACGAAATAATTATTACCAGCTGTTTTTCCAAGGATGAATAATAATTATCCTTTTAATGCCCTTCAGCGAGTTTTCCCAGGGATGAGACCTAGTGCAATCGAATTTTTATATTATAAGCCTACTATGTTCTGAATTTCGTGAGAATCGTTAGAGCCGTTTTCGAGATCCGGTGAAATACAAACATAAAAACAGAAATTGCTCGTTTAATAGTATAGGATGACTTTATCAAGTATAAACGATACTGGCAGACATTTTGTATTTAGACATTCAATGATTATAACCTGAACAGATGTTTAAAAAAAAGTAAAAACAATGTACCTAGAGTACAATGTATTCTAGGTACCGTGAGTAAAAGTGTACTAGTTAATTGAGCCTAATTAAAAACACATTATCTTCTATTCGCTGAGAGCACGCAGGTAGAGAGAATGTTTAAAATATGGGGAACCCATGTTGCGCTAGTACACAGATTTAATATTCAGTTTACAGTATATACTATATCTATCACAACTGAAGTATACCTTGAATAGCTTGTCAAGTCCTTTATAGTTATTTTGAAATTATCTACTAATTAATAATAACTACGCCACACTCTTGCCGAGTCGCTTGTCGCAAGTAAGCAATGGTTAATGAGAATGTGAATGGCATATATATGTGGATGCTTAGCTCCCCACTTGCTTTCGCTCGTCTTGGCTCGACAAAATCTGATTTTTCCGTAGGAAAGTGAATGAGAGCGCTGGCATAGTAGCCATTCACACTCTTGCGCAAGTCGTAATTTGTAACTAAGCACTCGGCAAGAGTGTGGCGCCGGCATAGGAATTGTGAAGAGCTTCAATTGATTTTGAAATTTATCAGTGTTTAAAAAAACTTACTTCTAGTAAAAGTGAACATTCAAAGCTTTCAGATTTCAAGCTACAAATGTTACATTCAAAATTTTCACAAACATTGAGGAAAATTGGGTGATAGAGCGAGATTGAACTTAAGCTAAGTCTCCCCATCGATGAAAGACTTACAGTGATGAATGAATTTAAAAAATGAAGTGAATATGGTGATGATAATTAATTGTTAAGTTACTCATTGCATAAATAGATATCGAATAGATATCTGGCTCAGATCTGGTGTCAGAGTTTTCAGGTCGCACCTGATCCATGTTAGGGCCTCTGACATGGACTTAACGACTGCTTTTATGTAGCCCGGACCGACGGTGTTGAGTGTCCATCTGAAATACGGATTAGATGACAAGAAGAATTCACTTACCAATGCCCAAGTCTTGTGACAGTTGTTCAATAACTTTGGTTTTCTTGTTGCCAAGACTCGACGGCAGCTTCATTCTCTGAGAGCGCACCGTTACACCGGTGGTCTTTGTATCAGGGAATTTGATACCAGCCATTTCCAGAGCCTGAAATACACAAACTGGTTATTCCAAGTAATTTATTATTAAGTTATTAAGTGGGATTCAATAATGATTAAGATTTTGCATGCTTTTGTGCAACCAGGACTTCATGAGTTAAATTAAGGCCTAATCTCCTCATTCGTTGCTTTCAATCATCTGACAGAGGGCAGATCGGCCGTTTTCACTTTCACACTTACCGATTCCTCGACGACACGACACGACATGAATGGTCAAGAGCTTTACGAATGATTGATTGCAACAAATCAGCCAATCGAAAAGCTTCCTGTCCTGTCGTGTCGTCGAGAGATCGGTAAGTGTAAAAACAGTCATCAGGGCTCATAGCGAATATAAATTTGATCATAGATCCCAAAAGGTTTCACATTTGTTGACTTAACTGTACCCAGTTATATTTAATAATCGTTGTTCAGAAAAAGCAATATCCTCTTACAAGAGGGAAGCGCCCCCTGGACATTGGAAAGTGACTCACAGGCAAGTGAAAATTTGTTTTGAGGTTAGGTTGTTGTTTTTTATGAGGATATATTTTTTTCGCTGCTCTATGTGAGGTTGATTAAATTTATTTGATTTTTTTCATTTAAATTGTAATTTTCAAGTGGTTTATTTATTGTTATTGATTGTTTATTCTATGTTAGGAGCTGCCGTCAAATAGCTGTTTTTTGTGCAAAGACATGTCCGTTCACACATGCTCCATACACTTATTATTTTACAAATAAGTGTTCTCCAAATATGAAAACTATGAATTTGATTTGTTGCAACCAACAATAGCAACCAATTATTACGATTATTACAGCAATTATTACGATTAAGATTGAAGTGAAATTCACTCCAAACTTACAGCACTGGCTGGATAGGAAGCGTCAACGTTGCTATTAAAATGAATTATAATAATTGCAGTATGGTGTAGTAGTAGGTTGCCAGACAGCAAATCTCAGCCAAGTTTTGAATCAATCAATCGATCGATTATTCAAACAGCTAATGAATTTCAATAACTCATATAAGATATTTTGTATTCAATTTATCTAAATGTTATTGAAAATTGGGGAGCATTCTGAAAAGTTTATCAAGTATTTAAATAATTTCTTGTTTAAAGTTAAAGTTTGAATCCTGCTTCAACCTACATATGAATTTGGACTGTAGAATACATTCAACGATTTTGTGCCATTCATCAATTATTGCAAACTCTTGGCAACTGTTGATTCTATTAAATCATTCACTATGAAGAGATAGCAGACCTCGTGTGTCTACAGCGTTATTGTCCTGTCTCCAGCTGGCTCAGATCTTTGAATAGTGGACTTGAGATGTGCGGGAACACTAGCGTCAGTTGATCAATTTTCATCATGGCAAGGAAAGTTGTGTGAGTGTGCCACACCAGATTTTTTATTTAAATTGGATAATCTTTTTCAATATAATTGTTAAGATCATTATAAGAGTCAGAAAAAGTGTCAACTGACATTTTTAAGTGGTCTAATAAACGAGTTATGGGATGTTGAAAGTGCTAACTCCGTTTTCTTTCCAGATGATAAACGGTTTCGAATTTTACATTGGAGTTTTTTTAATACATTCAGTCATTGGCTTTGTTCTTATATGCGTTTTTCGCGATTTATGCTAAAATAAACAAGTTATCGAATTTACAAAAATGTTACTTTTTCATTTATGACCGATATGGGGAATAAAATGTTTTAGTTTGGAAAGATACATTTTTTTTTAATTTTTAAGAGAAGTTCTGTTATATAGTCGAAACCGTTTGTGATCTGGAAAGAAAACGGAGTTAGCACTTTCAACAACCCATAACTCGCTTATTAGACCACTTAAAAATGTCAGTTGCCACTTTTTCACACTCTTATAATGATCTTAACAATTATATTGAAAAATATTATCAAATTTAAATAATAAAAAAGTGTACCGAACAGCCTTAATTTACCGAGGATGGTTATAGGCCTATTTTCAGTTTTTGAAGATTTCAGTTTGTCAAGTTTTTAATTGGTCAGGTTTTCAGTACGTCAAGTTTCCAGTTTGTGATACCTACTTTGCCTGAGTGGCCATCTATCGATCGATCTATCTATCTATCTATATTAAAAAGAGAAGGATTGGCTTATACATGTACGGGATACGAAATACATGTTTGACGAAACATCAGGTCTAAACTACTGAACGGATCAACATGAAATTTTGCATAAAGATTCTTAATTTTATGAGGATGGTTATAGGCCTATTTTCATTTTTATTAATCAATTTCAATTAAACAATAAAAACAAACTTATCAAGTAGCACGCGTGATTCATGAATGAGAGGTTCGAGACCCAATCAAATTATTTTTTCCGATAATTTTCAACTCTGATGAATTTTCATCTACGTAATTTTGACAAAATAATAAATAATTATTCTATTTTCTGATGTTTCCTGGACATAAGGAGATTGCATTTCGCAACACAAAATTTCTCCTGGAACAAAGCAATTTTACCTGGAAGTAATTTTAAAAACTAACAATTAAATATGGATATGAAATAATGGAGATGGAATTGGGCTTACATTGGTGTCGATGCGAGGTCTTGTCTGATGCTGGAGCTTCTTTTTGGGGAACTTTTTCTCCTGCTTTCGAGGATCACTCTGACTGTCCGCCGCTGTAATCAACTTCTGCAGATCCTGGGTCTTCTTGTCTCTCTCTTTCTTTCTTGCTTCGATCTTTCTCAATTCGTTCAACAACGATTGTTCTTCCTCAATCTTCGGAAACAAAGCAACAAAAACATGTTACTAGAAATTGATTACATTTCTCAATAACCAAACTCGCTCCTCGTATTATCAATTGGAAAATGTTGTGCAAATATCAAGTATTATTATATAAAATGAACTCAAGCCATATTATCACTTTCACAACTACACAGAAATAAAAACCATACGATTTTTAATTCTTGTTATCCAACAATAAATTAAACTTGCTTAGAAGATATAAACTCAAATCTAAATATCAGGACCAGGACCAGTTAAATGTGATAATTCATGTAAGTTTCTACAATAAATTTAATTACAAATCAGTTAAAATTGGAAATGATACAATAATTCAATGACAACAATTCAACTTTTTGATTTGTTGAAACTAGTTATAAGTAAGTTGTTAATGCTTTTCAGTTCGTTTACCAATGACTTCACGAAAGAAGTGTACTTATCGGTTCAATTAATTGAAAAAATGTTTTAAAACTGTATATTTAATTTTTTTCAATTTGAGCAGCTTGATTAGAGCAGACGTTTCAATAGATTCAATATGTGATACATATTACAAAGGAAGTAAACAATACTCGTTGGTTAAGAAACTTAACAGGTCCTGCAATTTGATACCATTTCCAGAACATAGTATTTTTATAATATTATAAGAAAACTAGAAGTTGAAATATTATGAAAATAATAGAATGGAAGCTCTATGAATATTAAACAAACATTGATTCAACTGATTTTCATTCAAGTAGCTAAAATTAATGATCTAATTTTGGACTGTTGAAAACAGATAACCCACCTGTTCTGGAGTTCTGTCATAGAGCCTTCTTAGCTGTTCTTTCCGTCTACGTTCGTGATCGGCATCGAATATGAACACTTTGCTTTCCGGTGATCCACTTCCAGCTCTCGCCTATAACAAATTCAATAATTCAGCTCACTAATACATTGAGGAGTGATGTGAAGGAGAAGGCAACGCACGTAATTTATGACTTTCGGCTCTCAAACACAGGCGATACGATCATCATTAGCTGATGATATGCCAACACCCGGTTGCAAAAAAGTCTTTTGACTTTTAATCCCAATTAAATGCCACGAGAGCCAATGAGAGAAGCCCTCTTCTCAGAAAAACTTTCTCTGATTGGGAATATAATCATGATTGAAATTTAACAGGCTTTTGTGCAACCAGGCCTTAATAAATCTGCATCTATACAGGTGCAGAAATAATAAGCATAACATCAGCTGAAGGCCTCAGGCCTTTATACGTTAAGAAGATTGCGTGGAGCAGTTGATGTTGATGTTTTGTTGAATGTTTATTATGCTCCGATATTGTAGGCCTCTTTTCAAAAAGCTCAAACTGTTGACTTTGCCGTCCGTCTATGTGATGAGTCTGCTTCTCTATATACATCAGTTTAAAGGGGAGTTGGCTACTAACACTGTCCATAATCATAACACGAGGCACAGAAATGCCATAAGAACTGAATACCTGAAGTATTCACGAACTCAAAAAAGCTGGATTTTTACAGGAGTAAAATTGTATAATTTCTTGCCAATATCTATTAGAAGCCTTTCTTGTATGAGTTTCAAAAAAAACCTGTTAAATTTATCTTGCAGCAAGATTGCATTTATACAGTGACCGAATTTTATGAAATTGTTTTTTTTATGTTATGAATTGAGATAATGGCTTTGTAACTGACTTTATATTGTAGAATTAGTAGAATTGTTTTTCACTAAAACTGTATGTTGTATGCTTGAAATTTTGTATATATATATATATATATATATATATATATATATATATATAACGATGACAATACATTTCTTAAATAGAAAGCAATTTCTATTTCTCCGGGTGTATCGCCCGGTGTGTGTTGTGTCACACACAAGTCTGTAAACAGCTTATGAAGAGTACAATCATAGAAAAAGATAGCATAATAATTATTCTATCTTTCCTCTATAATAATTATGCTATCTTTCCTCTATGGCACAACGAACAAATCAGTGGAAGGGCTAGTGGCACAAAGTTATTAAAAAAGCATGGAAAAGTCTCATCAACCCTTGAGCTGAAATATAAATTATAATTATTAGATAGTTGAAAATCAGCGAGAAAAAAATAATTAAGTTGAAACTTATTGGGATTGAATGAACTGAGCTTACAACTCCTGACACTTGAGCATTTTCCCATTTAATTATTCATCAAGACACACTGCCCGATTTCAACTACTAAAATTGGTAGAAAAACTTTTAATTGTAAAGAATATAATATAATATAAACTCATTTTTCTCATAAAACTATAGAGCAATAAAACAGCATAATATATGAAATGACAACATATACAAATGCAATGAACTAACGTGTGAAAAGGTTCAAGCCTGAGATAATTAACATTCTTATAATAATGAAACATACGAGTAGCCTATTAAACATTGGAAATAAAAGGCATATTCCTGATTATTTCATGATAGAGTTTCGTTCCCGAGGGTTTGAAGAAATCAAAACTACATCGCTATTCAAAATATAAGAGAGTAAGCGAAATAAATATTCATAATAAAATAAGATTACAGTATTGCACTGTCCTACTGTCTAAATAGAAAATAGACTATTTCTGAACAATAGACTCAGAAAGATAGATAGTTTACTTTCTATTTGAAGATATGAAAAAGTATGGATATTGTTTTTTTCTTGACCAGCACTTGACCACAGAAAATGTGATATACAGCTCTTGATTTCATATGTATAGAATTTATTTAATAATAGCAAAACTATTGCAACTTAGAACTTACCTTGGTGAGCGATCCGCAGATACTGTAATATCTTTCCTTCAAATCCTCAATTGTTCTTTCGGGAAACTTTCCTGTATCCCACCGATCCTTGACTACACCAAAGCGCAGGTCGAATCTCCTGCAGAGATCGAAAAGGTGATCTGTTTCGGACCTTGTCCAAAATTCCGAATGGAGGTGCTGAAGATATTCGGAGTCTGTGTAGTTTGGAATAGGAACTTGCTGAAAACGACGATAATATTTCGTTTAATATCTCCAAATTTCAAACTTTACATTTTCAAAATACTTTCAAAACTGGGAAGCGATTGGTTTTGTGGTCGCGCTGATAAGCTATCGATGAGATAAGTTGAGATCCATTTGCCTGCTACTCACGTAAGGGTTACCATTTAAAGAACCGATCTTCTCTAAAAACCATTTACGAGTTTGAAATTTGCTTCCTGGTGGTTCGAAACTCATCTAAAGCTGTAGCTTCAATCATCTCTCATCAACATCATCTCATTACCCACGAACAAACCTGGAGCTCATCCTCATGTAGAGTTCATTCATCCTCAGAAAAAAAAACCTGAAGACAAATCATCGTATACTGTCAGTGATTTTGTAGATTGATAATCAGTGACTGTACTTTACTCGAACTGAGAAATGACGTCATCCCAAATGTTCAACCATCAATTCAAAAATACAAATCTCCATTTCGAGACAAACAATTAAGCGAGATTCGCACACTACAGTGACAGTAAAAATTGAAAATATAATTGCCATAAGTACATATTGTATTATCCATAATCACTCGGCCGGGCTGAGTGAGAATAGTTCAATTAGAACTCGTGGGAATTATATTTTCACTGTTTACTGTCACTGTTGTGTGCGAAGGCACTATATAGTCATTTGTAATCACTACTCAAATTATCACAAACAATGAGCGTCGTTACTATTTAAATACAGTTGTTAATCAAATCAAGAAAAAGCCTTCTTTGAAAATAAATGAAGAACAACCTTTGTTGTGAACAGTATCAATTTGGTTTCACTTTGAAAGGTTATTTCAAACTTTATAGCTTTAATTAATCTAAATTATAGTAAACTTTTCATAAAAAAATTAATTGGAAATATATTTTTTAAAAAAATTGAATAATAAAAATAATAGGGCTACTTGATTGTTCAATTATAGAGAATAACTAGTATCCGTGGCAATTTTTTTTTCAAATTGTACACTACTATACTCCGTCCAAACAGGCATGAGCTCTGAAGGATTAGGCCGATCCTCCTACTACTCTCACACACAAGCGCAGTCTCCTTTTGTGTCTGTGAGTTAAGGGACGGTCTGCCTACCTGTATACTACATAGTATACAAATGGCGCAGGTAGGCCGGGCGTGTGTGCCTGCGCGTGGGGGAGCGAGGGTCGGCTTAATCTTTCAGGGCTCATGGCATTTTGGACGGACTATAGTTTCGACATTATTATGACATTCTCAAATGAAAAAAAAATGGAGATTTGTACACAGCTGATGCAAAAAGTCATGATTGAACATTTGGGATAGAAATTTAAATATACAGTACCAATGTATCCGTACTGAAATTCATATTCCTCTCCTAAAAATAGAAATAAGCCCGCATAAAACACGTAAAAATACAAATAATTAAAACGAATTTCACCTTAATTGTGCAACTTTATAATCCAGTAATGATATAAATACTCTAATGTTGAATAAAATGTATTTAAAAAAATAATTAATCATTATTATGATTTCTATTTATTAACAATCAAATTATAGTTTGAACAGAATGCTCAAAGCTCAATCATCTATAATTTCCTCTACTCTAGCACTTCAAGTTTTTATTAAAATTCTCTTATCCATCATTTTTTTGCTATTTGAATAAAAATCTGGTGTGGCGCACTCACACAACTTTCCTTGCCGTTATAAAAATGTATGACCTGACGAAAAGAGTATACACGCATAAGAGTCTACTTCTATTCAAAGTTCTGAGCCAGCTGGTGACAGGACAATAACGCTGGAGACACACGAGGTGTGCTATCTCTTCATAGTGAAAGTTTTACAGATATGGAACTTGTGGCAGTTGATAGAGCTTATCAATGACTATTTTAGGTATAAATTTGATCAAAATCGTTGGAGCTGTTTTCGAGAAAATCGCGAAAAACCCTGTTTTTGACAACATTTTCGCCATTTTAGCCGCCATCTTGGATTGCATTTGATCGAAATTGTTCGTGTCGGATCCTTATAGGGAAAGGACGCTGGTGAGCACTCACCAGATTTGATGTCACAGATCATTTTTATTTAAGTTCCAAATTTCAAGTCATTCCATAATTGGGAGATGAGATATCGTGTACACAGACGCACACTCATCCACATACACACACACACACACACACACACACACACACAAACACACATACAGACCAATACCCAAAAACCACGTTTTTGGACTCAGGGGACTTTGAAACGTATAGAAAGTTGGGTACCTTAATTTTTTTTCGGAAAGCAATACTTTCCTTACCTATGGTAATAGGACAAGGAAAGTAAAAATGAAATGAAATAATTTATTGCTGTATTCAAATATATACATGATAGTGCTTCGAAAATTGAAAATCATCTGGTTGAACACTTAAAAAGTAAGTTGGATGCACATACTGGAAGTGCGCTCGCCTCCTTTAATACTAAAGGGCGCGCCTCCTGTGTGATTTGAGCAAAACTCTCTTTACTAGCGCCCTTATTACAGTATATTCCAGCCCATGTGTCTATCTGTATGAAAGTGCTAATAAACTTTATTCTCTATCAGAGTGAACTACATCATTATTTCAACCCACTTTAATAATGTTATCAAGTAATAGAAATAATTCTACGATTTTGTTATTACAGCAATTAAAAATAGTGTGTTTTATTTAAGTATTTTTTATATTTTTAATGATGTATTATCATCGTATTTTATATATTCATATTGGTAATCTGACTAATTAAAAACGACTATATTATCAGAACAATTATTGTTAAATTGCATTAATTTATAATAGCATATTTTACTGATCGATGGTATTTGTATCACTGTCACTGATCAGTGTTGCAGTGCAATCACCAACAGAAATGTTTAGTCATTCCAGACGTGGAACTGCTGCAGTTCTGGCGTTATGTGGGACGTTCAAGGCTAAAAAACTTTTTACTGGTGATATTTTCCAAAGGTTTTCAATTTGTATACTATCAAGCTATCCAAATAAAAGAGTTTACTCAGGAGAACATTCTGTTTCCGATCATTACTTTTTGAGTAAGAGCGCCTGAAATTTAAATTTTTGGGACAGATCATTTCAAATTTGGTAAATTCATGAAATTTTGAGGATGAATCTTCATGGTATTGTCGATTGAAACAAATTTCCTGAAAATATAAATGTTTGAGAAAGTTATTCAATTTACCAAAAATAGCTCAACTAAAAGTTATTTCTGGTTAATTGAATAACTCTCAGAAGTTGATATTTTTAGGAAATTTTGGTACTTTTTTTATTCATTCATACAATAAGTACATCATCAAAATGATGGGGGAGAAAAAGTAAGGTTACCTTGTGCTATTCTTCTCCCAAATTTGGATAACAAATTAAACTCTGAAATCAAATTCAAAATCAATCTCAAATTCCACTCATGCAGGTGTATACTTTATAAATGGTATTCCATTGGAAAAGGTGAAGTCGTTCAAGGACCTTGGAGTAGTATTCAGCCCAGACCTTTCTTTCAATTCACATATTGATTACATAGTTAACAGAGCCAATCAACAGATGGGTTTCATTTTGAGGACATGCTCGCCCTTCACTGATGTGGTACCTCTGCTACTCTTATACAAATCAATTGTGAGGAGTCTATTAGAGTATGCATGCGAAGTATGGAATCCTTATCATAATGAACAGATTCACCTTCTAGAACGCTTGCAAAACAAATTTTTGAGATGTATTATAAAAAGCACAGGGTTTTCTGTCCCTTTGATTACCCAACCAACTCCCTCAGAAGTATGTTCAATATTAAATCACTGAAAGTAAGACGTGATGTTAAATTACTTGTTTTTCTGTACAATCTGTTAAATAATAAAATTGATTCTTCCTACCTGCTTTCTAAAATTAACATATATATATAAATACCATTGCTCGACGTTCTGGATTTTCATTTCATATTTCTCGCTCCAGAACGGTAAGACATTATAACTTTCCTTTAAGTAGAGCTCAAAGAATTTTCAATACTTATTCAGAGCACTTGGACATCTTCTGGTTCTCCCTCTCCAAATTCCGAAGGATTTCATATGATTTAGTCTTGTAGTATGTGGTCCATCATTTCGTGATTTGCGCTTGCATTTCTTCTATTCAATTATCCTCATAAAGGCTAGTGGTAGTACATTAAACAGACACTTTTTTTCCTCTTGTCTATATACTAGTAATGATTATAGTTTACTGAGGTATGTGTGCATTTTTTCTTATTGAATTCAGTTAATGTATTTTTATTATTCTATATACGACTGTATATTTCTTCTATTTTTCGTCTTATTTCATTCTCTTAATTTTATAATTAGCTATTTTTATAATTTATTATTTTCTCATATTTACTATCTTCTTTTTATTGAAAATTGTATTATGTTGGAAATTATTGTAAAGTGTGGAGGAGGCAAAATGGGTTTTCTACCTGTTGTCTCCATGAATAAATAAATAAATAAATAAACACACTATCATCAGAGATGTTGTAGAATTGCACCATACCGGCAGAGGTTTGTCTGTGGGCACCCCTGCATAAGGACGGCTTATGCAATCAACAATACCAAAGAGAATTTATCCTCGAAATATCTTCATAAATTTACCGAATTTGAAACGATCTGTCTCAAAAATTTAAACTTAAAAGTAATGATCGAAAACCTCCAACTTAACTTTGTACCGTACCTTATTGAACTTGGCGAAAGGATACTCGTTGCCCTCATCAGCCAGGCGTCTCCAATGGTGGAAGACTGCGCCATCTTTGCGTGCCGGATTCGTGAATGGCATCCACTTCCAGGGGCGCACTTTGCGCATGCCCAACTTTGCCTTCATTTGCTTATAGCCTGATCCTGCAATTCAATGTCACTGGGTCACAGCCATGCAGTGCAGTATTCAACTTTCAAAGAGTATCTCAGGATTATTTTTCCTACAAATATAGATCCCAGTACAACAAGCTAATACCTGTATAGTGAAACATTCACTACGAATACCTATTCATAAATTACAAAAATATATTTATATTGTAACTGGTATTTTGAATTATCACAATTATTATTAAGTACTAGCTGGCCCGGCGAACTTCGTACCGCCAAATAGTTTAATGCATCTCATGACAAACTTCAGCTGGATGTACACCTGAGGAGGCGCGATGCGGCATTTCATTTATATAGATAATTTTCCAACAGAAAAATAAATAATTTAGTGAAAATCAATTAATTCTGATCACCGAAGACAGCACATTTATTCGAAACAAACCAATGTCTTTAGAGCATGTAAGTCTTTAACCTGCACTTTAGGCCGCACTGATGGATGGTTACACACAGAACAGTCATTTTGTTTTTAGTCGGGGCGTTTAGAATAAATAAAATACATGGGCGGTTATAGAGCAGCACATACTCTTGCCAACTATCTACCGACGGCAGTTGTATGACGCAATGATTATAACAGCTGATTTTTATTTCTGTGTGTGGCCAGCTCACAAATCTTCTTCTGAGGATTACATGTAAACTTTGAAGGACCATAGGAAAGAGTCCTGAAGTCGGATTATAAATTTGATATGCCATAAACCTGGTCCTGAACATAACGAACACAACTTAAAAAAATCATCAAATTCGGTGCACACATAAAAAAGTTATTAAATGTCAAAATTTGAGGCTCGATTTTTATTTATATGGATTAATCATCGTATATGGGCTTAGAGCCGCATTGCATGGTCGAACATCTCTGACCAACTTCTATCAAAGATTTTATTCCTCATCAAACCCGTGTTAGACAATCAAATTCTGAGTGATCCTCAGAGTACTATGCAACCCTATTTTCTAGAACACAATGCTACGAGAAATCTAGTTTTCACCACACTAGAAAGTAATGAGCTGTTTTTCGTATGTCGTAATGTAGCGGCGGATAGAATATATTATTATACTAGCTGGCCCGGCGAACATCGTACCGCCAAATAGTTGATGCATCTCATGACAAACTTTAGATTGATGCACACCTCAAAATCTGTAACCCATACTAACAATCTTCATATCCAGACCATCCTATTATTTTTTATTGACCAAATAATCAGTTCAGCATACTCTTCCATGTGAGTGTACGATAAAATCATAACTGACAAATTAATTGATCACGCATATCATTAATCGTCGTGTAGTTTAGCTATGCTATCTTTTTGCATAAATCACTTGTGCTCCCCCGTCCACTCCCTTCACTTACTCAAAACATGCAGGGGATTTAAAACTATTACAAAAAAATCTAATGCATTACCTTGGAAAATATCTGGAAAACTAATTGCTTCACAAACTTTTTAAATAATTGGTGAGTGACGATGAACCCTGATGTCGGAATTATAATTGGAGAATCGAGGGTTTCGATAGAAATCAGTGGTACAAAATTGATTACTTTCATCAGTAATAACTTCAAATACCAACTTTTATTAAAAACTTGCAGGTAACTCGTGCTCCGCAAGGGTCCAAATAAAAACTTGACCTACTGAAATCTTGAAGAATTTAAAATAGGCCTATAACCATTCTCGGTGAATTAAGTATTGAAAAAGATCGATTAATAATAAGTCTGAATAAGTAACTGAATATTTATTTATTTATTCATGTATCGTCACATTACATCAATTTTTGAGTAACACTCATTTGACTGGTGACATGTCAATACTAGAACAAAATTATATTTAATTTTTATATTATATATAATATATAAATTATATATAATTAATTAATATATGTGACAAATAACTAAAATATGTAATAACTGTAACTAATATAAATGTAACTGACTGAGTAACTGATATTTAAATAAGTAACTGGCTTTGGGGGATTTTAATGGATTTCATTTATATAGATAATTATCCTACTATTCAATTATTCGAAGCGAAGCAATTATTCGAAACAAAGCAATGTCTTTAACCTGAGGCCGCACTGCTGGATGGTTACACACATAACAGTCATTTTGTTTTTAGTCTGGGTGTTTAGAATAAAATACATGAGTGGTTATGGAGCAGCACACACTATTGTCTGCTATCTACTGACGGCTGTTGGATGACGCAATGATTATAACAGCTGATTTTTATTTCTGTGTGTGGCCTGCTCACAAATCTTCTCCCTTAAGGATTACATGTAAACTTTGAAGGACCGTAGGAAAGAGTCCTGAAGTCGGATTATAAATTTAATAGGCCATAAACCTGGTCCTGAACATAACGAACACAACTAAAAAAAATCATCAAATTCGGTGTACACCTAAAAAAGTTATCGAACGTCAAAATTTGAGGCTCGATTATTATTTATATATAGACTAGCCGTCAGGCTCGCTTCGATGGCCATATCCGTCTACCCCGTCTGGATCGTCCAAGAATGAAATCAGCAGGCTCGCTTCGCTCGCCTGCATTTTTCATTTGAGCATTTTTATCATATGTTAGGACGATCCAGTCGGGGGTCCAGAATAAACGTCTGGCTAAACGGATATGGCAAGCGAAGCGAGGAATAGCTCTGATTGAAGTAGCAGTGCCCAATCAATTTTTCCGCTATAAATGCATTTCAATCTTCAACTTGGTGCCAACCTAACAAAGTCAACTCTCAACTTAATGCCAACCTGACAAAATTATTAATTTAGTTACCAGTTAACAACTGTTTCGAAGAGGTACTCTCTCTAGATTATAGTTCTATATTAGCATATGGTATGGACATTTTTCAATTATAATTAAGAGAATAAGAAGAATATACATGCTAAAAGACGAACTTTAAACCCTTAAAAACCACCCTTAGAGTTAAAATATTGCCAAAAGATTTCTTAGTGCGCCTCTAAAGGGCCAACTGAACATACCTACCAAATTTGAACGTTTTTGGTCCGGAAGATTTTTAGTTCTGCGAGTAAGTGAGTGAGTGAGTGAGTCAGTCAGTGAGTGCCACTTCGCTTTTATATATATAGATATATGTCCCATATCACCAGATGACAGTAAGAAGTATACTATGACTAGGCACGGCAACGACAATAATTTATTGTCAACACAGTCATATGAGACATCGTAAACTATAAAAAGTTTTAAAATAAACAAAGTCTCTATGTTTTTATCATCCTGGACTAGTGACTCCCGGGTTGGAGAACTCGATCAAAAACTGTTGTAACAAAGTTAGAAGACAAAACTGTCTACTAACGTTGGTATTGTAATTTTTGAAACCCGCAACTTTTAATTATACAGAGTTGATGAAAATCAAGGAAACAGCTAAATATTTCTCCATCAAGAATAATTTGACAGTAGGTTTAATTGGGAATCCTATGTGAAATGAAAAGTTACTCTTCAAAAATTACTCAGTCGCTTCAACATCTTTGTACCTCATATCAATCCAAATCCATCTTTAAATTGAGGTGGTCATGTGATACATGATTTCGTTACATGAGTTCCAAGAGAAAATAAATGTCGAAAACCACACATTGATATCTCAACCCGTATGAGTTTCTTGAAGTAAAAGTTGTGAATTGTGTTGTATATTAACCAGCTGAAATCATGTGTTTGTGCATAACGGACTGTCTGTGTGATAGTTCCCGGATAGCCTCAGCTTATGTTATGAATGAATGCAAGGAAAAACTGTAGTAATTTCA
Source organism: Nilaparvata lugens (assembly GCF_014356525.2). NCBI lineage: Eukaryota > Metazoa > Arthropoda > Insecta > Hemiptera > Delphacidae > Nilaparvata > Nilaparvata lugens. The sequence goes on from NC_052504.1 coordinate 50,112,847, forward strand.
TGCAATGAATTCTTCAGCTGACTAAATCACAACCAATTTTTTTCTCATGCACTTTCATTGTTTTATTTTTATATCCTGAAAAAGGACGAATGAGTGGGTCAATTTTGTTGTTCAACGAACTTCACCTGTGGAAAGATTCAAACAATACGTGTTCGAAATTTGAAGCTGATTGTTCAATTTTGTCTAAAGATATTGTAGAAGATACAAACAGACGGACAACGATTTTGGCCTTCAGTAAGTCAAAAGTAAGAACTCGCTAACGCTCGTTCAATCATACTTTCAACGTATGGTATTAACACCACAATGCCAAAGTTTTTTTTGGATCCTTGGTAGAGGCAGAGATTTTAAAATCCTTTCTTAATGCTCACCTATAGTGTGAAGAATATTTGTGCGAGATTTCAAGTTTGTAGGCCTAATAGTAGTTTGGCTGTGTTCCGAATAATGGTACCTAGCCTTTTATATAATAGAAGATTAATACTAGATAACAGTAAAATCAAAGTGCAAGGAAACAATTTTGTACTTTTATTTATTTGTCACTCTCCTTTCCAATCCAGTACCAAGAAAACTATACATCTTGGAGAAAAAAGTCTCAAACACAAAATGAAGATTAGATCTTTATCTACAACTTTTTCGCTCTCAAAACTTTCCTACCTTAAAAATTAAAAACTTTCTCGATTAGGATTTATATTGGTGTCTCATCTCAGAACAAAGTATCGTCTGATAAAGTTCCTAATGAAAACTGAATAAAAGCACTAAATACATGTTTTTTTTTATTGTTCGAACCACAAAATATCATTTGTTAAGTGAGCCAATTTTCAAAAATTTTCATGAATATTCAGATTTAGAAAAGGCATTGACAATAAAGATATACGCTTCAGCCGGGCGGGTTCTATTTTTATGGAAGCGTAGCTACCGACTGTACTTTATATATAGGCCTATAACAGCTCGTGCTTCTGCCATTACAGTATATATGATACCTGGTGCAATCGATCTACTGGGCTAATCGGAACATTCCGGGTTTTGGAGCTTCATTGTAGAATAGAACCTGGTATAATCGAATACCTGGTCTAATCGAAATACACCCAGTATGAATAGCCTCAAAAGAGCTTATTGGGATAATATTCATCAAATAATTTTATTGTAGAAGGCTCTTGAGATCGTCAAGAGTATTACAAGAGCCAAAATTCAACAACATTCAAAACATTAAATAGTTACAAAATCACAGACAGATAATAGAAATCGAAATGGACTAGATTGAATTGTCATAGTACTAACATTTTCATAAAATTCTTTTACCTCATAAGGATTCAACAACAGAAAGTTTCTAATTGTTTTCAAAAATTAATGTAATAGCAAATGTCTGATTCTCTCAGGTACAGCATTGAATAGTTTGATAGAGGTATAATATAGTGTTTTTGTGAATTTGCTGAGTTACAAAACCTTACCAATAGATCATAATCTCCTTATCATAATCTCCTTCTGGTATTGTAATTGTGATTCATATCCTGTTGCATACATCTACTATAATTGTCTTCTATTGTAACGTTTACTGTCACTGATATGTGGAAGTCAAGTTTAATGAGGCGATTAATGCTGATTGTTACTTACCAGTGTCAGTTTGGAAAAGTGGAGGTGCATCTTTACTGTCAGTGTACAGAAGAGCAAACACCTCTCTATGCATTCCTTCAGGCCTTCTAGAGGACTTCGGAGTGGGCTGAGACAGCGACAGTTTCTTCTTTAGTTTATCAGCTGTAGTTCCCAAGATGGCTTCTTTTGTGAGCTCTGGAGCCGGAGTCTCCAAATCCAAGATGTCCCTTACATCTGTCGTCATCTTAATCTGCAACAAAACAAAGCAACGATACAATCAATTTAAATGAAAATGTTACAAAACATTGGAATTTATCAATCAACACATCAATGTAGCCATGTGATTTTTTTCTCGATTCTTTGTGCTACTAGTCTATATAATTATCAATTCGTAGAAAACAACAATCAAATATCTTCTTTATAATACGAATACACAATAGTGAATAAAATACAAATCATGAAATACTTAAATTAGGTTTCAATTCACAATAATAATGTATTTTACTTATCAGTAACAGAATAACAACTCTATTATACTATAAAGGCGTTGCGTCACCCCTGCAGATATGAATAACCTTAAAAACTGACAAAATTATGTTCGAGACTTCTGATTACAAAGCGGAATACTTACTTTCCGCCATTGATCACCATTATACTATTATTCTATGTATTTCCCTCTAAAAATTCAGCCACCAGAAGGGCTTTGTCATTGCATTTGAGAAGGTCGTCATGAGCAAGCCGCAGTCACGACACAGGCAGCATTGTCCTGAATGTAAACCCAGGGTAGCAGGTTGGATATACATCTTGTGACTCCTGTTCGTAGTCAATTTAAACGCTTCCAAGTTGTGAAGGGAGACAATTGCAAGGAGTTGTGAAACTTCTGATGACAAAGCGGGATGTCAGCCGATTATCGGCCGACATGAGTGAGAGCGATCCTTTTTTTAAATAGTTTATTCTTCATAAAATACAAAATAAATCAATAAACTATAGAATATACACTGAAATAATTGAATGAACGTACAAAATCAAATATTAGTATCTACTTCCCCAAAAAAGCAAGCTCAAGCTTGGGAAAGGAGCCAGCCGAACTTCGGCAAACTAAGAATCAGTGAACATGAAGATAAAAAACATAATAACCATTAGACATTAATAAATACCATTAATAAGAATAATATATGAGTTTCAATACAAGAGTAATAATAATAAAAGTAAGTCTAACAATAAAATAATTATTCTAACAATAAGACAGCAAGAATACAACAAAATAATCATTAGTTTCATTTTATTGATTAATCATTAGTTTCATTCATCCATTAAGCAAGAAAACCCGAATTATAATCTAATGTGTGTATCTATAAAAATAAACTGAAGGAAGTAATTTCAACTAATGAGTATTTTTACTTAATATTATTTCATCCTATTGAACTCCAGAATCGCTCTGCCATATTCCAGCCATGTGAATCAACCAGATATTTTTTCAAGTACAAGCCAAAATTCTTTTGGACAATCTTTTACATTAGGTACTGGGAATATTATTGGAAAATTATGGTGCTAAGTAGAGGAAGCTATGCTGACCGAACGTAGTTGATAACTACTACTACTACTACTACTACTACTACTACTACTACTACTACTACTACTACTACTACTACTAATTAGTTGATAACTACTGCATGTCTCATGTCATCTTGTTGAGGAAGCTGGCTAGATATGGCTTTTAGGGACCGGCATGGAAGATGGTTGCTGACTACCTCCAGGATAGAAGACAGGTAGTTTCGATAATGGGTGAGTCATCAGAAGATGAAAATGTACCACATTGGGCTCCAGAAGGTCCGCTGCTGTTCCTGCTGATGATAAATGATTTGCACCTGGATGGATCCAGCTTGCTTTTTGCTGATGACATCACCATCATTGGTCAGGGCAGACGGCCCCATGATGCCAAATTCAAAGCACAGGAGCTCTTTTCTGAGGCAAAGAAGTGGAGGTCTCCCATAAACCAACTCGGAGAGTTTCAAATAGACCATGTTGCTATCTCGTATGATTTTCAAAAAGAGATCAGAGACATACAGGTTAGAAGAGGCGCAAATATTGACTCTGACCACTACTTGACTAGAGTTCGAGTTCAATTCACCCCAAGAAGGAAAATGCCTAGAACACCACCAGCAGTCCCAAAATTTAACCTAATGAATCTAAAAGAGTCCGAAACAGCAACAAAATGGGAAAATGTTCCTGCAAATAACTGGCAAGAATTCAAAGAAAAAATTACAGAAATAGCAAAGGAACACATACCACTACAAAAGAAACCGAAACATCCATGGTGGAACAGGGAATGTGAAAAAGCAGTTGAATCACGCAAAAAATCGTTTGAAAAATACTCTTCAAATAAGAATGAGATGACCCACAAAGACTTTCTAGAAACAAGAAAACTTTCAAACAAAATCATCAGACAAGAGAAAAGAAAATATGTAACTCAGCAAATAGAATCAATTGAATCCGATTTTAAAAATTATAACACGCACAGATTCTACAAAACGTTTTCAAATCAAATTAAAGGTTACATTCCTCAAAACGTTTGCTTCAAGAAGCCAGATGGAAGTCTTGCACTTAGCAATGAAGAAAATTGTGAAGTACTAGCTAATTATTTTGAAAATCTTCTAAACTGTCCAGAACCTGTAGAAATTCTCCCGATTTTCAACCACATACCTCTACAACAGGATGAATCATTACCACCAACAGAAGAAGAAATCATCAAACACATAGGTAAACTAAAAAATAACAAGGCGTCTGGAGAAGATGGGATTGTAGCAGAATTTTTAAAAAACCTAGGGTATAATTCGAGAAAAGAGCTAGTTTCAATTATCCAGAATGTATGGATCACAGAGGAAATCCCTGAAGATTGGAAATGTGCTCTAATACACCCATTGCATAAAAAAGGAGATAAGACCGATGTGAATAACTATAGGGGTATTTCTCTTCTTGCTGTCGCCTATAAAATATTATCAGCTTGTCTTCTTGAAAGAACCCAGAAACAACTAGAACCCAAAATTTCAGATTTCCAAGCTGGATTTAGACCAAATCGTTCATGTCCAGAACAAATATTGAACTTGAAATTAATATCACAGATAAGAAAATTACGAAGTAAAGCCACAATATACGTATTTGTTGATTTTAAGAAAGCCTACGATTCAATCCACAGACCAACACTATTTAAAATTCTTGAAGAGAAAGGCCTGGATCAGAAAACTCGAAAAATCATAGAACAAACATTGACAAACACAACATCAAAAATAAAATTTATGGGAGAACTTTCGAAGCCTTTTGAGATAAAGACTGGTGTTAGGCAAGGTGATGGATTATCACCACTGCTCTTCAACATAGTTCTTGATAGAGTAATGGAAGAATGGGAAAAGAAACTGAAGGAGGTGAACCACTGGAAGCCAATCTCGCTGGGAACCAAGAAAAATAATCTTCAAATTCCATACTTAGCTTTTGCAGACGACCTTGCTATAATGTCAGATTCATTGGAAAGTGCAATAAAACAAATAGAAATTTTAAAAGAATGTGCTGAACAAGTAGGCTTACAAATATCATTTGAAAAAACTGTTTTCACAACATCAAATATAGAAGTTACTAAATTACAAACAAAATATGGAACAATTAAGAAGGTACCATACTTTAAATATCTTGGGGAAATTATATCAGAAAAACATGCACAAAATGAAAGGATACAGAAAGCTCGTAAAGGCCTAGGGCTAGTGCAATATATTTATAATAAGAGATGTATGTCTATCAATACCAAAATCAAACATTATAACGCAGTAATCAAGCCAACAATGTTGTATGCCAGCGAGACCCTAACACTTAGCAGAAAAACAGATACTGAAAATTTGAAAAAAGAAGAAAGGAAGATAATTAGAAAAATACTTGGACCAAGAAAGACCGAAGATGGTTATAGACTACAGAAAACAGCCAAAGTTGAAGAATACTCTAACATAGAAGCAGACATCAGGAAAAGGCGCCTTAAATTTTATGGTCACATAATGAGGCTTCCAGATCACAGACTTACAAAAGAATAGTAACATATGTAGCAACCCTTAGTAATGGAGGTGCATGGATGAAAAACGTCAAGAAGGACTTAATACTTGCTAACATTAACAATGATGAAATATACAACAGGAACAGTTTCAGAGAAAAGGTTGAAAAATGGGAAGTTAAACCAGAGATGACTGTGCCAAGAGTGGGAACAAAATGGAGTGAAGCAAGGAAAGCGGAGTTCTCACTGAAAATGAAAAACTGGTGGATTGATAAAAAGAACAAGAAAAACAAAAAATGAACCAAATTTTGCTCAGCGTCTTCCATCTGGGAGCTTGACGGCTAATAATAATAATAATAATAATAATAAAAGTAAGTCTAACAATAAAATAATTATTTTAACAATAATACAGCAAGAATACAACAAAATAATCATTAGTTTCATTTTATTGATTAATCATTAGTTTCATTCATCCATTAAGCAAGAAAACCCGAATTATAATCTAATGTGTGTATCTATAAAGATAAACTGAAGGAAGTAATTTCAACTAATGTGTATTTTTACTTAATATTATTTCATCCTATTGAACTCCAGAATCGCTCCGCCATATTCCAGCCATGTGAATCAACCAGATATTTTTTCAAGTACAAGCCAAAATTCTTTTGGACAATTTTTTACATTAGGTACTGGGAATATTATTGGAAAATTATGGTGCTAAGTGGAGGAAGCTATGCTGACCGAACGTAGTTGATAACTACTACTACTACTACTAATTAGTTGATAACTACTGCATGTCTCATGTCATCTTGTTGAGGAAGCTGGCTAGATATGGCTTTCAGGGACCGGCATGGAAGATGGTTGCTGACTACCTCCAGGATAGAAGACAGGTAGTTTCGATAATGGGTGAGTCATCAGAAGATGAAAATGTACCACATTGGGCTCCAGAAGGTCCGCTGCTGTTCCTGCTGATGATAAATGATTAGCACCTGGATGGTTCCAGCTTGCTTTTTGCTGATGACATCACCATCATTGGTCAGGGCAGACGGCCCCATGATGCCAAATTCAAAGCACAGGAGCTCTTTTCTGAGGCAAAGAAGTGGTTCTCCAATAACAGGCTAAAATTGAATGAGACCAAGACTCAAGGGATTGTCTGTACTCTAAGTAGAACAGAGATTCTTGCTGATGCTGAACCTGTGACCTTACTCGGTTTTTTTGTATTGATAGAAAATTATCATGGGAGTTTCATATTTTCAAGGTCTGCAAGAGGCTCTCAAGAGTGGTTTATATACTTCGGAAGATGAGGGGACTACTTAGAATTGAACGCCTACTGATGCTGTACCATGCAGTATTTGCCAGCCACATACAGTATGGCATCTTTATATAGGGACATTCGGCGCATGTGAAGGACATACTCCTGCTCCAGAAAAAGGCAGTTCGTGTGATGACGTTTAGCAAGTATGATGCACACTGCCAGCCCATATTCCAACGTTTGGGCATCCATACAATTCATGGCACGTACATATTGTCATCGCTCCTACACGTCAGGAAAAACATCTGCACATTTGCTAGAATGGAGGAAGTGCATTCACATGGAACTCGAGGGGGGTTGACTTGGATGTGCCGCGCTGTCGCCTGTCAAGAGTGAAGGACAGTTTTCCTGATTTAGTAGTGCAAATGTTCAACTGCCTGCCAAACTCAGTTAGGGCACGCCCGGTCAGTGTGTTCAGAAGCTCATTGTCAAAGTGGCTTGTTGGAAGGAGCTTCTACCAGTTACAGGATTTTTTTTCAACGAAAGCTTTGCTGGACTGTCACGGTGCCTACAGTTTATGTACCATGTTTTTATTTGACACGATCTATCCAGGAAGACCTGGCTCTGATCACGACTTTGGATATTTGGATAACCAGGGCACAGTAACCAGACGTGACTCCTCACATCTTATCAATGCACAGTATGTTCTATTTATAAATTGGAAAAGTAAAAACTTTCTATAATATAATATGATAAGCTTCAAATATAAACTTATCTAGTGCTTCAAAAAAATGGTCCCAATCGACAACAATGTTATACATGGTTGATCTCGTCTTGACCTCCTCTATCGATCTATGTAGGTCCCAATGCTAGATTCCGCGGCTCATATACTAAAGTGCCCCCTGCACGGATATTTGGATTATCATTAAAACTATAGACTTTACCATTAATTTTTTTAAAACATTCCATTTGCTTTTTATTACCACCAGTTTAAATTCCAAGTCTGCTTGATATCATTACCAGCCTTCTTGAGCCTTCTACTGTAAAACGTTTATTCAGCTTCACCAATAAGAACTGTCAATCTGTTTCGATAATTCTTGAAATAGTTTTTAAGGTTCAAATTAAAAGGCTTCTTTTTACATTTATTGAATAACACATGATGTTTTCTTATAAGTAATCAATCCATGGTTTGAATTTTTTAAGCTTGGAATTAGTTTGAATTTTATTTATAGTCGATCTTTCAATATAGCCTAGCTCTCCAACGTTTTAAAAATAAGTTACAATATCTTTTGTGATTGTGAATGCTGTGCCATTTGAAACGTGGGAATTATGAGAACAAGCCGAAATTAGGACAATAACTTATTAATAGTGTCAGCAAGAAATATTTGTGTGTGAAAACAGCCAATGTAACACACTACTCTAACTTGATGCATTGATAGTCTGTTGTTAACGCTATGCTACATATTAGGCTATATTGTAAAACTATATAAAATATTATTCTAGTGTAAAATCACTGTGTTTACACTATTTCAAGATTCCTTATCTACAACAATGTTATACATGGTTGATCTCGTCTTGACCTCCTCTATCGATCTATGTAGGTCCCAATGCTAGATTCCGCGGCCCCCTATTGATTTATTTTACACAATGTAACTTACTTACAAATTTAAAAAATATACTGTACCGTTTTGAGGTTATCCTATTTGAAGACCATACAAGACCTCTAAACTTTACAAAATGAGTTCAAGATTTCATTTAATTGCGACTTAAGATGGATTTGTTGATTAAATACACAATTAGTTCAGTTAATTAAATACAACACAAAATCACAAATAATCAACTAGGCTACCGTCTTCAATATTCATTGCTGTTGTTTGAGTTTTTGTTTTGTCAGCGCCATACAACAGTATACATACAGTATGGAAACTTGGTTAGTACCCTGACGCTAAAATCCGCCATCTTGTTAGGAAGCGCGGCATTGTAATATAGTGAGGTTCACGTTATAATAACAGTAGACCTATTTGATCAAATTTGGTTTTGCTATCCTAGTCTATCATTCGACAAAGCCGGTGGTACTATTCTTTTCTAGGTCTTCAACGATGCCAATTATGTTTTTGACAGTGTAGAAATATAATTAATTAATGCAGAGAATCGGCATCGCTATTCTTCTATCTTTATTCACTGCCATTATAACGTGGACCTCACTATAGTATTGATGATAGGTTCGGATCACTTTAATGATCCGGATCAATTGATCTCATTCACTGTCACGAGCCAATCAGAAGACCAGGATTGGAACTTCCCAAGGACGTGTTTAGTATTGGTGTCATGTAAAAAGCATTGGTTAGGCGATGCTTAGCATGAAGGCTAGCTTAGCGAAGCACAAAGACCTTAAAGATGCATAGACTCACATGCAGCGCTAGTGTCTTACTTGGAATTAAACATGTGGAAATCGGCCATTGAGGGGCCAACCTGGAAGATTATTACAAGCCCATAAGTGGTGATTTGTTTGTGGATGGTGAATTAATCAATGATTAATATTGAATTATTTGAAATTTCCATAAATTCTGGTTACATAGAAACGATGGGAACATAGCTGGTTAGATTACCAGCAATGACAAAGTTTTGTTCAGCTATAAATTGTAGAGATCAAATAGAACTGTCAAGTGTCAACATTTCGTATCACATGTAACTACAAAACAAATACATTCAGCAATTCGTTTAATAATACTTGAGACTAATTTTAATTGCTCACTTGTTATTCATTTATGATAGTTTGAAACTTTGCAGCCACTCATATTTAATTTTTGCAGGTTTTGTTCAAATAATTTGATTGTAATAAGGCCCAGGTTAGTTCTTACCTAGGCCTGGTAGCCTGGTAGCCTAGGTAAGTTTACTAACACAGGTTGATACAAATTTATTTTCATACATTCAATGTCTGATTATTTGAGATTTTCATTCTAGTTCTATACTTTGTATACCAGTAGCAGTACTGTTAATAAAAGAATATTATGCTAAGTTACTAAAATGGCCTAAATATTTTGGTAGCCTACTTGTTTTGTAAAGAATTAGTACAAAAAAGTCTGGGTTAGGAAGTAATATTTCTTCTATTAGGCTAACTGATTCAGACTATTCAAAGAATCTGAAATGTGATTTATTAGGAATATAATAAATAAGCCTTGGAATATAATAGAATAGACCTTGATGCCTGTTTTGTGCTTGAAATATCTTGAATACTTTTACATGATTTGAAGTCTGCCCAATCATCATTCATTCTCAACTCCACTACTAGAGCTCATATTACATATCTGAATTTACCATTTTGTAAATCTTGATTTGAGGAATACGAATAAAGTAATCTAATTTTGAAAAAAATGAGATATCAGGTTTATTCATACTAGCCTACTGCATTTGTATTTCTTAAATACTGTTACTTCATACTCATCCTGTATATTTATTGGGTATAATAATGTCAAGCTATCCATTTATCAATGAGTTAATCTAGTTGAACAAGGATTGTATCATTAAAATAATGATAAAGCAATAATTTTAAAATCACATATTTTTTGAAATTGTTCAAATTATCACTTTGATTACTCTACCACATATATACATAGTTTATTGAATGTTGTAGACTACTCTAATGTATAAAGTAAAATACCTATTAATTTATTTTGGCTATAAATTTAATTATAGCACTAGCGTTTCAGCTCGTGATTTGGTATTTGTATAAAAATGTAGAGCTTTAATGCCATGAGCTTATGAAATAATAGTTTAAAGTTTTCCAGAAACTTATGAATTCTACTACTACACCTATATCAGTTTGATTTATTTATGATTACAGAAAAGATGTACTAATTGATTCATTTATTTATTGGAATTTTATTTTATTCGAATTCATAAAGATAAAGAAGTATAGATGAAAAATACAATACTAAAATATGTCACAGAACACTATTCATCAATGATCAAAAAAATTGAATTCTTATAAAAATTCAAAGCACAAAACTTTGAAAGACTATGTTATTGGATGAATAAGGTTATTTATAATAACCTCGTTTCAATACACTGCTTGTGTGTCATGGAAACCAGGAAAATTAAATAGATAGCAGTCAACTTACATTTGAGTAAAGGCAAAATGTTAATTAACTTACCATACACTTATGTCAGTGAATTATGAAAACTATATTATATCTACGGTTTCTATCATTTATGAGGATCTAAAGAATTGATTATTGGTAACTTCAAAATCGCTTCAAATCATATAAATTATATTCCCTTAGTTAAACAGCCTAATATTAAACTTTATTGCAGCGCCAAAACAGCATTTTCTCCCCTATGAATTTTGAATTTCTCGCGCTAAAACACCTCAATGGCAGCCTTCAATTTCAAGTAAGAGCTGGCATTGGGAAGGCATAGGCAATGTGGATCTATTCCTCTTTAACGTCTTTGGCGAAGCATGATAGGCGATTGATTACAAGTTTCCATTCTGTACTTATTCTGTTGCCATACTCTCGCCGAGTGCCTACAATCCTACAATCAATAATATTGACGAGTGCAAGGCCACAGAACAGGTACAGAATGGAAACTGGCAATAAAACGCCTATAGTGAGGTCCACGTTATAATGGCAGTATTTTATTAACTTTTGTGTTGCTATCCTTGCCTATCAATACGGTACTGGTCTTGTAAATGCTGTATCTGTAAATAGTACTTATGATAAATTGATGTGTAGTGGAACCAAAGCAAGGAAGCTGAGAGTTTGTTTTTTAAGTGTACAGTGTCTTCGCACCAAGTTAGAGTCACTAAACCTCTGGGTTGAAGAGGTTAACCCTGACTTTTTATGCATTTGTGAACATTGGCTAAAGGCTGATGAAATAGAATATTACCAAACTATTGGTAGTCTGACTATGGTTGACTCCTACTGTAGAAACGCTTTGATTGGTGTTGGTACCGCTATATATTATGTAGACAGTAGGTCAGGTTTAGATGCTAAACCAATTGACCTGAAAAATTTTTTGCATTGACTCTATACTTGAAGTGTCAGCAGTATTTTACCAGCGTTGCTCTATTATGGTTATTTCAGTATGTAGACTCCCAGGTAGTGACATTAATTGCTTTTTTGATTCGTTAGAGGAGTGTCTCATTTTCCTTAACAATTTTGGGCATTACCGTATATTATCATGTGTGGTGATTACAATATTCATTTAGAAAAATGCAGTGTAAGTGAAAAGCGTTTTACCACTTTATTGAAAACATTTGGCTTGTTCATTGGCAATAGAGCACCAACCAGAGGTGATGCATGTCTTGATACAGCTGTTACCAATTTGAACTCCTGGTACTAAAGTGTGGAAGTAGTGGATCCTGTTGTGGCCAATCATCATGCCCTTGTGATGGATGTTTCCGGTCTGTTTGACTCTTTGAGGAGGTGAAGGATGTCCCTGATTGGTTTGCAAGTTATACTTTCACTCATAGAAAAATCAATGAGTGCAATATTCCATTACTTACTGGTGCACTGGAAAGAGTGGATTGGAGTTCAATTATTGATAACAGTGAGCCTATAGTGAGGTCCACGTTATAATGACAGTGGATAAAGATAGGAGAACAACGTTGCCGTTTGTCTGCCTTGATTAATTATATTTGTACATTATTAAAAACTTATTTGGCAACGTTGTAAAACTAGAAAACGATAGTGCTATGTGTTTTGTGGGATAATAGACAAGGATAGCAGCACCAAAGTTAATCAAATACTGCCATTATAACATGGACCTCACTATAGTTTGGCTTTTGTGCAGTTCTTTGAGAAATTCAATTCTCTGTTTAATAGATTTTTCCACTGAGATCAAAACGGCCTACTGTGAATGTAAAAGAATGTTCAGAGCTTATGGTACACAGCTGAGTTGGCCAATATTAAAGCCTTAGTGACTCTGGCAAATATTCTTTGTAAGTCTGCCTCCACTGTCAGACAAAATCAGACAATTCACATGCCCTGGGAAGGAATTTACTACACTAATAATATCAATAACATCCTTTTTATAATAGTCAATAATCTACAATATCTCTTCAATAAATATGTTCCCTTAAGGAAAAGACGTGTCACCAGGACACCAGCTCCATGGATTACTCAGGATATCAAACAATTAATGAAAGAACGAGATAGACTATGTACACTGGCCAGACGAACACACAATACAATACTTTTGACGAATACAAAGCAAAAAGAAATAGATGTAAACAGTTAATTAGAATTCCAAAAGTCAATATTTCAAAAATTTGTTAAACTCTAATAGATCAATGGCTTCCAAATGGCGCGCTTTAAAGTCTCTCGGGCAGGCAAGGATAAGTCCAAGTTGGTGGTCAGACATACTGTTGAAGAATTGAACTGTCACTTCTCTCAGGTTCCAGTGAGTTTGGATTTGGCCTATGAGTATTCTAATAATTATGAGGTGTTACGGTGCGATGATGAGTTTCACTTGGCAGCAGTAACGCAGATGGATGTCATTAGATCAATCTGTGATATTAAGAGTAATGCTGTCGGCGCCGATGCACTTCCAGTGAGATTCATCAAACTAATTCTGCCTCTCATTTCTCCGTTTATCACACATTTATACAATACTTCATTTATGACCTCCAGCTTCCCATCTGCATTCAAATTTTCCATGATCATTCCATTCAACAAAGTTCCTGATCCCACTTCTCCTTCTGATTATCGGCCGGTCGGCATACTGTCTGTCTTGTCTAAGGGTCAGGAGAGGCTTGCTCATAAGCAAATGAGCGGCTATATTACTCGGAAAGGAATCATCAGCGAACATCAGTCTGGATTCCGAGGAGGACACAGCACCACATCAGCTTTGCTCTGTGTTTCAGATGACATTCTGTAATATTACATTTTTTCTTACATTTGAATCGAATCTTCAATTCGAGATCTATGGAACTTTATAGTAAATGTCAGAGTTATCAATAGACGGACAAATTTTTTGACGGAGAATTTATTATCGTGAATGTTTGTTGCATTGTTCCATGGTGTCACCGAGGCAGGGTTAACAAATTACTAAATAAATCGTTTATTTAAATAGAATATATGTATAAAAATTTAAAATAACATTTTCAAAATAAAGTTTTATTGAGAACAGATGTAGAATGTGAATTCTAAACTTATAAGTTATGATTTTGTGGTGACGTGTCTGTAATGTTGGAGGCGTTGTCTTCGTGACTTGCAACTTGTGGTCTCAACCTGTGTCTTCCTTCTTCTGAAAAATGGCTGGCTACAAGTATTGTCGTGGAGTTTTGCTCTAAATCATTTTCGTTTATTAATGTTTTAAATTGAGTTTTATATAAATTTTTGTGCATAATTAGCTATTAGTGTAGTAAAGCCAATAGCCACTGTGTTTCAACTGTAAACTAGATAAGTATTTTAGTTCGTAATAACTCTGAAATAATTAGGCTTAATATATTTTCTCCTAGTATATTTGTGTAAATTCATCTGAAGATTATAAGTTAATTTGCTCTGAAAACTGGATTTCTCATTCATAGGCAATAGATCCATTCACAGTTTATCAAGAATCTATTTTATTGGAGCCGACAACTATTCTTAGGTTGATAGGTGTTAAATGCTATTCCAACCGTTTAAGGAAAAATTGGTAGCACGGCAAATGTTACCCCTGTGGTGGGACCGAATTACAAAATAAATATGTCCCAAATGGTACACCATGAAATCCCTGGTTATAGAAATTGTTAGTAGATAGATATCTTGATAGGTTATGAATGGTTTGTTGCTGAGTGGGAAGTCGGTTCAAGAGAGATCAAGTTTTAATGAATCAGTGCATATTGCAAAATGGCATACAATATGAAAAATATTAAAAATGATGATGAGTTAATAGCTGCCTTAACACAACTGTTTGATAAGCAAAATGCTAATTTTGATGCTAGGTTTGATGAGATGAAGCAAGAATTTGCTAGCATTAGACTAGAGCAGGCTAGTATAAACCTTTTATTGAAAAATGCACACAAAACATTGAAAGATAATCATGAAGATAGTAATGTTAAGATACAAGATCAACTCATTGAAGTTTCTGACAATGTAGGCCTAGTTACTGTTGTTGAAAAAATCAACCCTAATGAGATAGTAGAATTGAGTAAGAAGTAGGTAGGGAGTTGTCTTCATTGAAAGTCAACTATCAAGAAAGTACTATTGCTACATTGAAGGTTAGGAAAACAGTAAACAAATCAAATGTTTCTATGGATCAGATTACTACATCAAAAGTTAGGAAGATTGTAAACAAAATGAATGATTACATGAGACAGGTTTCTGTGGAGGTTAGGAATAATGTGAACAAAATGAATGTTGCTTTGAGTCAAGTTGATGAGTTCAACTTTCAACTGAGAATTGAAAAGGTGTATGCTATGCATTCTCAAGTGAACATGACTAACTTTTGTAGGCAAAACTGCTTGGTTGAAACAAATGAACCTATGAATAAAATCATGCTATTGAAGAAAACAAAACGCAAAGTCACCATTGATGTATTAGTATTCAAAGGTTGTTTCAAGTTGCTTACTTACAAGATGATGACAATGAATCACATGATGAAAGGGTATTCCCCAACACACAATGATTAGGAATCCTGTGTTATGCCGGGATTCAGAATAGCATAATCGCTACACAGTGTATGGTAAGAGTCCATAATTGTGTCTTTTTTCTTTCCTGTAGCCTATTTTCTTGGCCCTTAATCTTTTCAATTTTCGATTCTTTCCTGTCTTTGTGTATTTTTTAGGGAACTTATTTACCTAGTATTCATCTTGATCATCTTTGTATTATAATCTTGAAATGTTTATACTTATTATACAGTCTTCAAATTTTAAATTATTTTAAAAATAATTGGTTTAATTTAAAACGTTTTGTTATATTATTAATTGAAATAAGTGTTTTGTAATTGATTTTTTTTTTTAATTTTAAAACTGTTTGTTCTATAAATTTTGATATGATGATTATCGTTTGAAATAGATGCAAAAATATTGATTACTTATGTTGATTGCCATAATGCAAAAATAATGATTAATAATGTTGATTGCCATAGATGCAAAATGATGATTACTGATGAATATTGTTTGCCTTTGAAGCAAAATATTATTGATGTTTTGAATGGTTTCTTGTTTAATGATTGATAGTAAAGTTTTGTCATGAAATGTAGTTTGTGTTTAGAACATTGAAGAGTCGAAATAACCTATAGTATCCAACAAACGATGATTAACAATATTAAATAATTTGCTTTTTATACAATTTTTGAACAAAATTAAAACTAATAATTTTGAAACCCTGAATGATAAATCATAAATGTGAAATGAACTTGCTATAAATGAAATGTTATATTAAATGATAATGAAATGCAGATATATTATGAAATGATTGTGAATAGAAACCAATTGTCTGAAATTATTGAAATATGTATGAAATTAAATTTTGTTGTGATAATCTGATGTTTTTTTTTTTTACAATTTTGATAATGATACAGGGTGTTATGAAATTATATTTCTATTTGAAGAATGGATTAAATTTTGATAATTGAACAGTGAATAGATGAAAATTATTTTTTTTTAAATTTATCAGTGATATGTCCATATTTCACAATTTATGTATTGCTGACTGTATAATAAGATGTTAACAAATTTCAATTTTATAAATACTAAATAATTTTTATGTTTTAGATTGTATTGGATAGCCTAATCAAGTTTTTCTTCTTAGTTTATAAGCATTTTAAGATAACAGGTACCGCACAGACATTAATATTGAAATAGTTATCATGTGAATCTCGAAATCAGTAACAAGTGAACGCCATGAAGAGTGTTAAGAACATTTGGGTGATTTTCAAACTAGTGTGACATAACTACACCAATATCTACGCCAAAATCTACGCTGCGGCCTACACCAATAACTACGCCAATGTCAACACCAATAACTATGCCAAAATCTACGCCGATGCCTGTGCTGATATCAATGCCTGCGCCAATGCCAATAGCTACGTCAATGCCTGTGCCAATGCCAAAACCTGCGCCAATGCTGATGCCAACACCAAAATCAACGCCGATGCCTGTGCTGATATCAATGCCTGCGCCAATGCCAATAGCTACGTCAATGCCTGCGCCAATGCCAAAATCTGCGCCAATGCTGCACCAATGCCAATAGCTACGCCAATGCCTGCGCCAATGCTGATGCCAACACTAAAATCAACGCCGATGCCTATGCTGATATCAATGCTGCGGCCTACACTAATAACTACGCCAATATCAACACCAATAACTACGCCAAAATCTACGCCGATGCCTGTGCTGATGCCAACGCCAATAACTATGCCAATGTCAACACCAATATCAACACCAATAACTACGCCAAAATCAATGCTGATGCCTACACTAATACCTACAACAATATCAACACTAATAACTACGCCAAAATGCCAAAATCTGTGCCAATGCTGAACCAATGCCTATGCCTGCGCCAATGCTGATGCCAACAACAAAAATATACGCCAATGCCAATAGCTACGTCAATGCCTGCGCCAATGCCAAAATCTGCGCCAATGCTAATGCCAATGCCTGCGCCAATGTCAATGCCTGCGCCAATGCCAATGCCAATATCAACGCCGATGCTAAAGCCGACACCAAAGCATACACCAATAGCAATGCCAATGCTTATTGCTGACTCTGTATCTCAAACTTCAACACTACTGCATTACCTGGAGGTAATTGCCATCCATGTTCACATTCACACTTTGAATTCAGAAGAACAGTCACAGTATCATGAAAGAATTGATTCAAAAAATCCTCTCCTAAATTATTCCTGTATGCAGAACTCTAAACCTTGAAAGCTGAAAATATCAAAAAACCAAACCTTACCTAAATTAATCCTCACCTAAATTAATCCTGTATGCAGCGTCTATCTCTTTTCCAAAAAACGAATTACATTGTCATTTCAAGCCTGAAATGTACATTGTATAATACAAATATGATACAAAATTTATGTGACTCTGTATTGAATTTGGAATGCAGCCGTCTACTACAAACATGAAGCAATGCTAACTGAGATGTCACCGTATCAAGTTTGGAATGCAGCCGTCTACTACAAACATGAAGCAATGCTAACTGAGATGTCACCTGTATCGAGTTTGGTATGCAGCAGTCGACTACAAGTATCAGCCCAACACTACGTGCATCCAGATCAGCCCAACACTTAACGTCATCACATTGGAGTCACACTTAACTGAAAATCATACTGAGTGCCTTAACGGACTGTTTTCCAAAATGTGCATCAATAAAATCAACCGCGTCAATAGTGAAAGAAATGAACATTTTTTGATTTATTGAAATTTTATGTGAAAATTAAATGTAACAATTCATCAATTCATTTAAAAAAAAAAAATAAATAAATAATAATAATAAATTTTTCATTCAACATACTAAATTTTTTTATGCAATAAAAATTGAATTTTCTATCTATTAAATTTATGTGCAATTTCAAAAAAAAAAAAATTATTCTTTACATGTTAAACTTTCTGTTGAGATATTTTTCTTTAAATTATAAAGCTAAATCAAATGTAATATTGATATTCTATATTTTGAGATATGTTTGGAAACATATAACAAATGCTATTGATGAATTTTTATAATAATTTTCAATTATAGGGTGACATGTATTGTTTTTCTAGAAAAAATTGTTACTGTTCTCAAATTTAAATTTCAACATTTTCATTAGGGTCATGTAAATTTTTTCTTTAAATTTTCAAACAGTAATTTTTTTTATGTCAAGAGGGGGGTATTTGTAATATTACATTTTTTCTTACATTTGAATCGAATCTTCAATTCGAGATCTATGGAACTTTATAGTAATGTCAGAGTTATCAATAGACGACAAATTTTTTGACGGAGAATTTATTATCGTGAATGTTTGTTGCATTGTTCCATGGTGTCACCGAGGCAGGGTTAACAAATTACTAAATAAATTGTTTATTTAATAGAATATATGTATAAAAATTTAAAATAACATTTTCAAAATAAAGTTTTATTGAGAACAGATGTAGAATGTGAATTCTAAACTTATAAGTTATGATTTTGTGGTGACGTGTCTGTAATGTTGGAGCGTTGTCTTCGTGACTTGCAACTTGTGGTCTCAACCTGTGTCTTCCTTCTTCTGAAAAATGGCTGGCTACAAGTATTGTCGTGGAGTTTTGCTCTAAATCATTTTCGTTTATTAATGTTTTAAATTGAGTTTTATATAAATTTTTGTGCATAATTAGCTATTAGTGTAGTAAAGCCAATAGCCACTGTGTTTCAACTGTAACTAGATAAGTATTTTAGTTCGTAATAACTCTGAAATAATTAGGCTTAATATATTTTCTCCTAGTATATTTGTGTAAATTCATCTGAAGATTATAAGTTAATTTGCTCTGAAAACTGGATTTCTCATTCATAGGCAATAGATCCATTCACAGTTTATCAAGAATCTATTTTATTGGAGCCGACAACTATTCTTAGGTTGATAGGTGTTAAATGCTATTCCAACCGTTTAAGGAAAAATTGGTAGCACGGCAATTCGAATGGCCATGGATAGGAGACAATCTACACTGGTGGTGTTGATTGACTTGAGCAAGGCATTCGATTGTATCTATCACCCGCTGCTTTTGAAAAAACTGAAAAATTATGGTTTTTCTGAGAGAAGTGTGGCATGGGTGAGGTCATACCTTCTTGACAGACAGCAGTGTGTTCGATTGGACAGCACGTCTCGATGGAGGGTGGTCAACAGGGGGTACCTCAGGGTTCAGTTTTGGGACCACTACTGTTTAGTTGTATGTAAATGATGTAACTGACCGACTCAGACACTCCAGATATCATCTTTATGCAGACGACCTACAGATTTATAGACATTTCAAGACTGATAACTTTGGTGAAGCAGTTACTCTCATGAATGAGGATCTGACTGCTGTCTCACTCTGGACAGCACAGCATGGATTGAAAATTAATGAATCAAAATCCAAAACAATCGTATAGGTAATAGGAGACTTTTGAACCAACTTGACTTTAACCATGGACCTTTCATCGAAATTAACTCTCATAGACTGGATTATAGTGAAAACATTACAAACTTAGGACTTACATTTAACAGACATCTAGACTGGACTGAACAAGTGACAAAGACTTGCAACAGGGTCTTTGCAGCATTCACTCACTGAAGAGAATTGGAGCTGTTATCCCCTTACGGGAGAGAATAATGCTTGTGAAGACCTTGATATTTCCGCATTTCCATTATGGAGATGTGGTCATACAGGACATGACAGTGACTCTTTCTGAAAGACTGCAAAGGCTCAGAACTACTGCGTGAGATTCGTCTTTGGCCTTGAAAGGGACGTCCACATAAGCCCTTACATCACTCAGATGGGTATTTTGAAGCTTCGAGACAGCAGAATTTATCATGTGCTGATGCTCCTCCACAAGGTTCTGGCAACTGGGTCTCCTCTCTACTTGAGTCAGAAATTTCAATTCCTCGCAGGAATCAACAGAAGAGATACGAGGCATGGCGCAAGCCTGTTGAGCATTCCCATCCATCACACTGTGACATATAATAGGTCGTTCTGTGTGACTGCTTGCAGACTGTGGAATAGCTTACCCGCATCTTTGAGGAGTGTGGAGAGGCGGACACTGTTCGGCGTGGAGGTCTTGGCGTGGCTGAGGGAGGACGATCGGGGCATAGGATGAGGAGGTGTGTATGCGTGGTGTGTTTGCTTGTGTGAAAGGTGTGTGTTTGCATGAAATTTTCTTGTTTCTTGCTTAAAATAAAAAAAAATTTTTTCCTATAACTCTATTTTCTAACTTTTTTTTTAATTTTATTCCAGTCCAAAATATATTCTACTAAATTAAATTAATTTTTTTTTTCAATTATTGATTTGTATATACATATATATATTTTTTTCTATCATATTACTTATTATTATATTTAAGAGATTATTTCCTTATGTTGTTTGCAATGTAGATGCATTAGAATTGTATAGGAGGGTTAAGTGGGAGAGAGGGCCGGCTGCGCCCTAACTTTGCCCTCCAGGTTAAAATAAAGGCAGCCTATCTATCTATCTATCTATCTATCCACTGATGAACATAGGAATAGGTACTACACTGCATACCTCAGACTTAAGAAAATCTATCACCAGGAAATTGCTAATGCCAAAAAATCCAGCTTGGAAAGAATCATAAGTCAAGCTACAAACCCCTCCAATTTCTCTAGAAAAATAGAGATCCTTTTTAAAATAAGTAATTTTAATGGAAGTAATTCTGAAATAACCTTTTAATTATTATTTATACCAGTACAAGTAGGTCTAACTCAAACGTGTAGGCTAACTGAAGCATGGATAAAGTCTAGGATGGTTAGTTATCAACGTTTAAAATGTAATTTCAAGTATTTCAATTTGTGTTTCTCATACGGTAATGTCTGAAAGTTATTTCATTGTTTCAAAAATACATTTTAAATCAATTATACAACTTGTCTACCAAAGTATCTTGATAGAATGAAGAAAACAAATGGCGGTTAAGAATTGTTTGTCTACTTTTGTACAGTCACTGTCAAAAGTAAAAATAAAATATTCTGGCAAACTGACAACATTACAAAACTAGAGAGAGATAGCGCTATCTATTTTGTTGTATGATAGAAAAGGGCAGCAGCAGTATTGTCAATTGTACACTGCCATTATAACGTGGACCTCACCATATTTATATAAAAGGGTCCATGTTATAATGGCAGTGGAGATTGGAGAAAGATGGAGAAAAACATTGCCGATCCTCTTTCTTCTCAATGCCTTCTATGGAGTGGAGGGTAACTTGTACCGGTTTATTGATTTAATATGACCTGTTTATTCTCGTTTAAAATGATCATTATGTTCTATAAAGCAAGAAATTATATTTTTCAAAAATTTTATAATGAATTTTCATAAATAAGATGAAATATTTTGTTAATTATCAATTCTACATTGTTAAAAGACGATCTGGCAGAAGAGCAAAACGAGAAAGAGGTAGTGCCACAGAATAAAGCTTGATTCAGACAATAATTGTTGAGTTCAAAGGGGCTCAACCAACTGACCCAACTCCCATTTGACCCAACCTACCACTAGACCCAATTTTTTAAAATAGAGAGAAACCGCGAAACCATTTGACCCAATAGACATCTGACCCAATATACCATTTGTCCCAACTCTATGAATATCAAAAAACCAACTGACCCAATTGACATCTGACCCAACCTACCACTTGACCCAACTACTGTGCTGCACTCTGGCAAAACGTCTGCAATGTTCCAGGCTTGGTTACTCTCTACCTACGGTCTACTCTTCAGGTAAAAGTCTAGAAGGCCTTGAAACCAAGCACAACTGTTTTGACAGTTCTTGCTATCTTTGAGGTTAGATTTGTGTTATTTTGTGATTTTGAGGTTAGATCTGTATTATTAAATTTGGATGAGGTTATTAGATTTGGTAAAACCACCATAAAAGCATCTTATCAATCAGTAAATGATTGATGATTATTCAATTTGATATATAGGTAACTTTTCACAACTAGATTTTACCTTACTCCAAGTATTGTAGTCTATTGTTGCTATCATAGTTTTTATTAAGTCAGAAAAAAGCTGTTGACAGGTATCCTACAGCCTACAATATAAGTTCTGTAAGACAATGGAATTGAGTTACTGTATTAGAAATAGAAATTGGAAATGAATATTTATGGACATTCCTTATAACCTAGGTTAAAACCTACAACATAAATAATTGTAGAGAATGACTTTGATGGAATCTGCCTTAAAAAATTTCCTCACAAGTTTCTTCCCTCAGTAAAT
Organism: Nilaparvata lugens; assembly: GCF_014356525.2. Taxonomy (NCBI): domain Eukaryota; kingdom Metazoa; phylum Arthropoda; class Insecta; order Hemiptera; family Delphacidae; genus Nilaparvata; species Nilaparvata lugens. Next base: position 50,135,576 of record NC_052504.1, read on the forward strand.
TTGGATAAGTGTTTCTAGAATACATTGATTTAGAGTAGCCTACCTACATAGTTTTATGAATATTTCAGAAGCTATGTTTCTGGTTGAACTATTTATTTACTGAGAAATAAACAATTTGCACAACGAAATTTGTAAAAAAAATCAAATAATCTCCATGATATAGTACCCTACAATTCTCGGTTACCGGTACTTATGAGAGTTATGAGACTGCATTTCTCAGTTGAGTTATTTATTGAAGTTGTCGAAGGAGTACCACTCATCAAGAAGGCATTGATGTTTTGCGCACCATAAACTATGCCACGAGAGCGCAGCACAGTAGTTGGGTCTAGTGGTAGGTTGGGTCAGATATCAATTGGGTCAGATAGTTTTGTGATGTTTATAATATTGGGGCAAATGGTATATTGGGTCAGATGTCTATTGGGTCAAGTGGTTTCGCGGCTTTTCTCGAATTAAAAAAATTGGGTCAAGTGGTAGGTTGGGTCAAATGGGAATTGGGTCAGTTGGTATGCACCCGAGTTCAAAGCCACTGATCGGTGAGTGAACGATGAGATTGGTGAGTGAACGTGGCTCTGAACGAAGTACTGTTTTGTTGTTGAACGATGCATAGACTCACATGCAGCGCTTTATTATTTGGAATTGAAATCGACCATTAAGGGTACAGCCTGGAAGATTATTACATACTAAAGATCTTGAATATTTTTGTGATCTATAATATTACAAAAAATATATATTATATAATATCTAGTGCTAAAATACCTCAATGGAACCTTCAATTTCAAGTAAGAGCTAGCATTGAGAAGGCATAGGTATTGTGCGTTTATAGCCTTGTACACACGTCCGTACAGATTCGCGCGAACAATCGTATGTACATATGCCTCAACATTCACTGTACGTCCTTGTGGACGCGATCCACGTATGCCTCAGCATTCAAAAAGCTATCTGATTTGCAGAAGACACGAAGACATGGTAGATGTAGATTTTCCACAACATGACAACAATGGCGTCATTCCATCATTGAAGATAGTTATCACAAATTGCAGCAGTAACATTTTATTTTAATGACTTATATAATAAAATCAAAAATAAAACTTGACAAACAATGTTGGTGGGTTGAACGATTGTAGGTTGAAGTAAGGAAATAAATTGCTACATGACATAATATTGACAATTCAATCTTTCTTAGGTTGTCAAAACATTATGTTGTTAATATACTGAATCTAATTCAACTAGTTATCTAAACAAAAATGATATCATCATGAGGGAAGCAATAACTCCACAAGAACGATTGGCTCTAACTTTGAGATTCTTGGCATTAGGCGATTCATTTGTTGGTTTCCAATATCTATTCAGAATCTCAAAAAAAGAAAAATTCTACAATAATTCCAGAAGTTTTGATGACCTAATCAAAGCACTTAACACTGTCTCACAAAATTGACAGTCTTCTTTAAGGAAATTAGCCATAAATTGAATCAAATACTAAATTGCTGCCCATTTTAAACTAACTCTGCTCATACACATGACAAAACAAGATTCTCCAAAAGATTAGCTTCAAGATTTACCTTCAAGGGAATACTAGTTCAAAGTTTGAATAAATCTCTCTATAGATAGCCTAGCTATCTAAAACTTATAATATCATATTGAAGATTACAATTTTAATTAACAACTCTGATTGATAACATGAAACAAACACAAGATGATTTGATAGCCACAGTAAAATAATATTTGAGCTATACTTTCTTTCAGGAACCCTGTAGAGAAGCTTTTTTCACTTAAATTATGCAGTTCTAAATTTGTTAATCATGATACGAATTATATACTCCATGCATGTTTCTATTTAAATATTTGACAATCCACATATCCTACAAAATTACAAAAATCCTACAATTTACAATTAGTTATTGGATCACAATTTGATTTGTCATTCATTAACCTAATTCATTGGAATTAGGTTATGACGCCTTCAATGTTTACGTTTTGCCTCACCCGTATGGCAAAATCGCGTCCACACGTACATTCAATGCTCGCCCGAGGCGCCTTTGAGCACGCCAAAATACCGACAGGGTTCCGGTTCGCCCACATGCCTCAGCGAACAGTGTCCACACGTGCGAATGCAAGCCCATACACGTATGCTCACCCGAGGCAAACGTACGTGTGTACACCGTTTATACCTCTTCAAGGTCTTTGGTCTAACTGATAAGAAAAAAAATACATCATATCCGGTTCGTTCACTGATCAGTTAATCGTACTTTTCCACCGATGGAAAAGAACGTAAATAGAGTAGCTGAACGTAAACAGACATGGCTGAATATGAGGTTGTTTACAAATGATGGACTCCATTATAATGATTGTGTTCATGGGAGGCTGCGGTGCATGTACGGCTTCGGCGAAGTGAGCAGTAACCAGAAACCACGTGACTGGTGCACCAGTACTTGCTCCCACCGAACGAAAACCGAATTCTGGTTCACCGTTTTTGGCGCGTACTTTTGAAATTAATCGTTTACAGATTGGTGTTGACAAAATAATAAAGGTGTTATCAATATGAACATTTCAGCTATTATATATTATTGAATCAATAATAATAATTAATTTATAATTTGAAAAAAAAAATTTAATCTATTATACAAGCTTGTCCAAGCCAATATTATCTTTTATGTAGGTTGCAACAGACCTATGTTATCTTATCACAACAAAGCTGGAGTATTGATTAGTTCTTATAGAAGCACTAGGCTAATCATGTTTTTCCTTATAAAGTTTTTTTTTTAATAATTAATGATGGCTCGTGCTGTCATCAATGAAAATTTGACTACCTACTTTTTCTATGCAATTAGTGTTAATGAATAAAACGTTTTATGGAATATTAGCAAAATGTTAATACCTACGGTAATTGAAGTTTCTTGATTTATGTCTACTATCCAGACATTTATCTGGATAGATCCTAGCCTAGGAATGAATCAACAAAATAATTATAGTATTCCGACTAATAGATAATAACATAAACACATCTTAGTTTAGTAGAATAGTCGATGAAGCTAAAAAATTAATAAACTTTCCAGCCAATTAATAATGAATGAATTTCCTACTTCTCGACTGTCCTGTAATTAATTCCATCAATGGAATAAAATACTTTGTTCGCCTCATCCTTTTTTAGTCTATAGATTCTGGATGTGAAGACATAACCTAACAAAACAGCAGACAACCAACGCTTTAACTCTCGACCAATAAGAAGCATTGATCCCGGTACCGGTTTTGTGGAACATACTTTTCGAGCGGTGCAAGTGAGCATGTACGTGGTGCAAGTGAGCATGCACCACTCCACTCTGTTCCAAGATGGCGACCGGTACCTGAACTGTCAAAAGCTCCCACCGAACGCATTTTCGTGTCCTTGGTCGAAATCGTACATGTACCACAACCTCCCATGAACACAATCAATGTATTTGGGAGCAAAGAAATGCATGATTACATAAATTCAATAACATTTGAAATATTTTACAAAGCATTTAAAACTACTCCAATCACCTGATGGTTTTCCATTTTAATTGATTACAATGAAATAGGTTAAGTTCTAGTTTTGTTTACAAAATATGATCAACAGGGGAAACATCTGTCAGTCATGACTCATGAGCAACGAGCGCGCCTAAAGCCTTGTACACACGTCCGTACAGATTCGCGCGAACAATCGTATGTACATATGCCTCAACATTCACTGTACGTCCTTGTGGACGCGATCCACGTATGCCTCGGCATTCAAAAAGCTATCTGATTTGCAGACGACACGAAGACATGGTAGATGTAGATTTTCCACATGACAACAATGGCGTCATTCCATCATTGAAGATAGTTATCACAAATTGCAGCAGTATCATTTTATTTCAATGACTTATATAATAAAATCAAAAATAAAACTTGACAAACGATGTTGATGGGGTTGAACGATTGTAGGTTAAAGTAAGGAAATAAATTGCTACATGACATAAGATTGACAGTTCAAACTTTATTAGGTTGTCAAAACATTATCTTGTTAATATACTGATTCTAATTCAACTAGTTATCTAAACAATAATGATATCATCATGAGGGAATCAATAACTCCACAAGAACGATTGGCTCTAACTTTGAGATTCTTGACATTAGGCGATTCATTTGTTGGTTTCCAATATCTATTCTGAATCTCAAAAAAAGAAAATTTCTACAATAATTCCAGAAGTTTTGATGATCTAATCAAAGCACTTAACACTGTCTCACAAAATTGACAGTCTTCTTTAAGGAAATTAGCCATAAATTGAATCAAATACTAAATTGCTGCCCATTTTAAACTAACTCTGCTCATACACATGACAAAACAAGATTCTCCAAAAGATTAGCTTCAAGATTTACCTTTAAGGGAATACTAGTTCAAAGTTTGAATAAATCTCTCTATACATAGCCTAGCTATCTAAAACGTATAATATCATATTGAAGATTACAATTTTAATTAACAACTCTGATTGATAACATGAAACAAACACAAGATGATTTGATAGCCACAGTAAAATAATATTTGAGCTATACTTTCTTGTAGGAACCCTTTAGAGAATCTTTTTTCACTTGAATTATGCAGTTCTAAATTTGTTAATCATGATACAAATTATATATTCCAAGCATGTTTCTATTTAAATATTTGACAATCCACATATCCTACAAAATTACAAAAATCCTACAATTTACAATATTAGCTGTTATTGGATCACAATTTGATTTGTCATTCATTAACCCAATTCATTGGAATTAGGTTATGACGCCTTCAATGTTTACGTTTTGCCTCACCCGTATGGCAAAATCGCGTCCACACGTACATTCAATGCTCGCCCGAGGCGCCTTTGAGCACGCCAAAATACCGACAGGGTTCCGGTTCGCCCACATGCCTCAGCGAACAGCGTCCACACGTGCGAATGCAAGCCCATACACGTAAAAGTGTATTTGTATGCTCACCCGAGGCAAACGTACGTGTGTACACCGTTTAATTGTAGCAAGATTCGAAGGTGAACTTTGGTGTCACATTGTAAAAATTTCATATCAAAATCCTCAGCATAATCAATCATTCAACTTCAATTTATTTTGTCCACTCAAATAAATTTATTCAACCGTCAAAATATTAACCGTTATATTTTTATATGATTTTGTCATTGCCATCTCGATCATACTGTTAACTGTTCCAAGGAGGATAATAAACTGTTCCAATACTCTGTTACAGAATGTAGTATCTGTTCCATTTCCAATTTCCAAATAATTATTAGTATGGAAGTTTTGAATAAATATTAGCCTACAACTACAAGCACAACAGACCTTCACCTTCCAGTCTTATGTTTAGTTAGGACCTTATTATGTGATGAAAATGTAATTTTATTTAGTATTATACTGTTGAGTGTTTTTCGAATGAGTGATAATTGAGTTTCTTATCTAAAATATTGAAAAGTGAATCTAGAATTATCCTCTTATTATCAATAATTGCTGTAATAGCCAGTCTTGAACTGTTCTTGAAGCTAAAGCTAGTTTTCTTTTAATTCTCTATAATAGAATGTTTATGCAGTCTGTTGAGATTCGACGTATTTATTTTTACACTTATTCTTTCTTAAATGTATTTTTTAAGGTAGGCTAGTTTATAATACAAATACCACAGTAAAGCTAAAGTTTATCTGATAAGCTCAATTTTTATGTTGTGTGATTCAATTAAGCCTATTTAAATTGTGCCAGCAATTAAATTTTGTAGAATTTGGACAGCAAGGATTACAATTTTCAAATGAAGCTTTCAGTTGGGTACCTATTGAATTTACGTATAGAGATTTGGTGAAAGACTCCAATGTTGGCCATAAAATGTAACTTTTATTCAGAAGACAAAATATTCCAATAGAGAAGTAAAAGTAAAGAATAGAATTGATGTAATTTTTTATAATAATATACAAAAACCATTTGAAGTAAATGAAAGGTTAGTCAATTTGTAGGTTAGAATTGGAGTGCAAGGATGCTAATCTATTTAAAACTCTTATATATTTATTGGATAGAGCAAACAATACAATAGTCGGTAAAGAAAAAACAGGCTAATTTTTCAATCCAATCAAATTTTATTCACCAATTAGTCAACAACCGTTTCACATGAAAATTAATAAATAATTTGTAGTTAAATAATTGGCGTGGCTAGAAAAAGAAATCTTGTGCTCTAGCATCTATTGCCTAAAACTTCTTCAATTCCCTAATTTTGTCTAATTGTCCAAATATTATGTAGGTAAGGTATGTCCATTTCAATTTATACACTAAATGATCAATCTGAATATACAAATCAGAATAAAACAACAATTGATATGAATTCAAGTCAAGTCGCACTTCATACAACAATATTATTAATATTTTTACACGAGTAACTTGAGCATGAAGAGTAACATAAACTACATTCTACTTGGAACTGTGCTTTAGTAACTAGGCCTATATCCTGCTTAATTATAATCTTTCTATTGCTTGAAATTTATGAGAAAGTGCACTATGTGGGTGTCTATCAATAAATCTTTATGATTTAAATAGGTAGTTCTTCTTCAGATGAATATCTTTCCAAATGGCAATAAAATACGGTACACCTTTTTCCAAATGTATGAATCTACAGTAATCAATTGATCGCTTGGAAAGATCATCAAAAAATCATCTGGTTTGTTCATACTAATTTAAAACTCACGTCACTTCTAGAAAAGCTCATACACTGCAACCTATGGGAGTAAAATAATATACATAGACTTTTGTGATAAACATTGATCAGTACGGTACTGTATGGATTTTAAACCTACACAACCCATACCAAACCTAACTAACTTGAGTGTCAGAAGCTTTAAAATCATTTTATTTCAATTTACTTCCCAAAGTGCTATTCCCAACAACTTTTTTCCTCTGCGCGGCTAGAGCCGTCGCTAAGGAATTGCGCCTTTAGTGAGCAATTGTAGAAACCAATTGATTAACAACTTCTAAACTTGAATTATTCTTCTTTATAGAATGGAGTGCAAGAATATTCCGGCTAAGTTCCATCGTGAAAGAGTTGGCGTTGCATCTAGTGCAGATGCTCCATTCACCCATAACAAGATCGAAGGTAAAGGTCTAATTTGTTTTTCATTGAACATCACCATTATAACGCAAGCTACAAATGTCACGTTGAATATTATAAGATTCAGTGTAGGCTATAACAAATGTAAAAATTATTGATCACATGACGCTAGTGTTCACGCGCATCTCAAGTCTACTATCCAAAGATCTGAGCCAGCTGGGGAGAGGACAATAACGCTGGAGACACACGAGGTCTGCTATCTCTTCATAGTGAATGATTTAATAGAATCAACAGTTTGCAATTGAATAATCACATTTTCTCGAATTTCAAGCTTATTTTCAATTTTAGGTGAAAATGTTACTGAACATTAATTTTAGAGATTTTTATTCTCAATCGTTTCCATTTGAAATTTTATCTGAAGCCTGATAATTGGGAATCTAAAATCAAACTTAGCATAGATGGGCGGAGCTCCTGAAATTGCTACAGATATGGGACTTGTGGCAGTTGATAGAGCTTATCGATGACTATTTTTGGTATAAACTTGATGGCGAAATGCGAAAACCCCTGTTTTTTAAAACATTTTAGCCGCCATCTTAAATTGCAGTTGATCAAAATAATTGTTCGTGTCGGATCCTTACTTACTTGTTACTTGTTCAGTCTTCGCCACAGTCGGTGACCGGGGAATTGTCAGTATTTCCTCATTCTTGAGGAGGTCAGTGAATGTTGTCAGCCGCACGTCCTGCCAGATGCTGATAGGTGTGGTCCCGGATGTACTCTGACAGCGCATAATACGGCCTGGCTGTCAGATAATGCTTCAATGCAGCAGAGAAGAGCCTTTCGTCTTCCAGGGCCTTCAAGGTAGCTGGTAGCAGGATATAGAAGTAGGCTCCCGCATAAGCTGATGATCTTTTATATTTTTTCAGTCGGTGTTGTGGAAGGTACCTATGTTTTTGGAATTCCTTGTTCTGTATCCATGCTTGTCGCCCCGCTGTTGTGGTTTAGCTTTCCTTGCCAGAATCCTTCCAGGATGTACAGAGAGATCACGGTGAGTAGTTTGTATTTTTTGAAGAGTGGTCTACAGTGCTCTGTTATGTTCATTCCAAGAATAGTTCTAAGTGCTCTCTTTTGTAGTATTAGTATTTTGTTGAGATGTATTTGTGATGCTGAGCCCCAGGCCACTATGCCATATCTCATGTGTGAAGCGAACAGGGCATGATATGCAGTTAGTGCTGTCTTTTCACCTGTTATACTTGTCAGGCGTCAAATTACATAGATTGCAGACGATAACTTCTTACTTAGTTGTTCAATGTGGGGCTGCCATGTTAGGTTCTGGTCGATGATTATCTTGGTCTTGGTCTTGACCCTCAATTTCAGACTTTCACAGTAATCCTCCTAGCATTTTATTTTGTTTCTCATGTCGGAAGGACTGTCTGCAAGGATGACAATGTCATCCGCGTACAAGAGAATTAGAATATCAGTGGAATCATCTATAGGTATGCCAGATAAACCTTTCTCTCTAAAGTAATGTTCTATGTCTGAAATATACAAAGAGAAGAGAAGTGGACTGATAGAATCCCCCTGTAAAACGCCTCTATCTACTGGGATAGATACATTCATATGGACCAGCTCTGTCTGTCTGTAAGGCTGACTAAGGAATCTTATAATCTTACCACTCACTTCCACCCTTCCCAACTTGTACCACAGATCATAATGAGGTACTCCATCGAATGCGGCTTCATAATCCACAAATAATGCATAGATAGTCTCATGTCAGAATTCTACATTTTGAAATAGTATTGAGTGTAAGACGAAGATGTTATCAATGCAGCCTCGACCTTTTCTAAACACACTTTGTCCTTCTGGAAGAGCACCGCTATTTTCCGCCCACAACGACAAACGGATCTCAACTATTGTTGTAAGAATTTTCACAATTGAATTAATTAGGGTAATAATTCTATAGTTGCTAGGCTCATTGGGATCTCCTTTTTTGTGTAGTACAACATTAGTATCTTGCACCACTCATGTGGTATTATTTGACTTTTGAAAACCTTATTTAGAAGGTTCAACAAATATACTCTCCAACAATGTGGTAAAGCTTTATAGAACTCATTAATTACATCAGTAATTAATGAGAAGCCATGATATAAGGATTAGAATGTTCACCACGACGCCCCCCGCCAAACAACTTTAGAAATTCGTCCAATTTCAATTTAATGGAAATGAGCACATTTTTTAAAAACTTCATATTCTGAAAATGCATAACGAGCACATTCATTTGATACCTTGTTCTTAAGATTTGCTTCACTAGTAGCCATGATATTAAGCTCAGACTGTTCACCACCACCCCCCTCGTCATTATTAAACTCGGTTTCACAGTGAGGGTGATCAGCACATTTTTTTCAAAGTGCATATTCTGAGAGCACATTTTTTTGGTACCACTCTCAAATCATTCGTTTGAGTGGGTGAGGCTGGCTTGAAGCTGGCCCCTTTTCAGGGGCTTTTTTTAGGACAAGGGAATGAGCACATTTTTTTTAAAGTGCATATTCTCGTCTGAAAAACGTCTCATATGGCGTGGCTCTAAATCTTACGAACGGCCCGTTAATTCTCGGTTTCTTTCTCTCTTCAGTGATGTCGTTATGTTGGTATTAAGCGTCTACTTGATGCAGCCATTATACCTCACTACTTACCGTATTCAATACAAACGATACTTTGATTACTCACGTTTCTTCATTTAGTACTTGGTACTCAAAATAAATGCATCTGATTTCCGGTAACCACACATTATGAAAATATTTTTTAGATTTATGCTGAACTTTTGCATTTTGCGTGCAAAAACTAATAACGCTACGTAACTAGCACTTAGCAGCAGACTCAAGTTAGGCGGCCATGTCTGTGGTTCTATAACTCGACAAAAATTGACGATCCGGCTGCATCGATCACAGGGCGTTTGGTGGGAATGATATTTAACTGTTCAGCTCTGTGAAAGTTGCCCCCCTATCGCTCGTCTGTGTCTTATGATATGAGATCGGAGTTTGAAAAAGATTACCCTGGTATAATCCTGCTTACAAACAATAATAATTCATTCTCTTCAGCGACCACTCAACTTCCTATAGTGAGGTCCACGTTTTAATGGCAGTGTTTGATTAGCAATGGTATTGCTATCCTTGTCTATCATTCAACAAAACAGATAGCACTATCTTTTTCTCGCTTTGCTCTGTTGCCAGATCGTCTTTTAACAATGTTGAATTAATAATAAATTTACAAAATATTTCATCTTCATCATTAAAATTCAGTATGAAATCATTGGAAAATATAATTTCGTGCTTAATAAAATAAAATTGAATATTTTAAACAAGAATTGACAGTTAATATTATATCAATAAACCTGTATTAGCTACCGTCTATAGAAGGCATTGACAAGACAGAGGATCGGCAACGTTGTTTTGCTATCTTTATCCACTGCCATTATAACGTGGACCTCACTATAGAATGGTTGTGCATATCATAGAAAATATATGAGCAGTGATGATAAACGAAAGATGATGGGTGAGCTCATTAAGCTTACTACATCCTAACAAGAATTTCTTTCCTACTGTAATCACAACTTACAAAATTTCATTCAGTTGGCAGTGTCAAAAGGGAAATCTTTATACAGTTTTTGGATATCTCATATTGTAGTTTGGTAAGTTTTAATTGTCTGTATTGTGAATATTTCATACTTATATTGTTGAAAAATGTAATAGTGTTATATTGAGTGGATTTTATTGTAGTTGTTTTATCTGTGTATCTTATATTCTTTTGCAGGTTATTGAACTGAATGAACTTTGATTTTTACCTTGTGTTGAACCTTGAGCTTTTAGTGTGAGAATTGACCATGTTTTTATTGAATTTGCTAACTTGTTGCTTAGTTGTCGAAATTAAAGCAATTTTCGAGCATTTTTCAAATACAATTTCAATTTCATGTCGAAAAAGCTTCTGTATTTGGGAATTGTACAAACGTTGATTTTTTGCAGCTTTGGCTTTTCCACTGAAAGTTATGCTCAACGCTAGTGGAAGGGGAATAATTTTCAGTGAAAAGGCCACAGTCCGAATTGAGACGTAACCGGAAAAACATCGTGTAACGGTGTGCGAGCCTCGGTCCTCTGAATGGGTCAATTTCCCATTCAGAGGGACAATTGACAAATTTCAGTTATCAGTAATTTTTATCTATATAAATAGGAAATCAAATTTTATAGAGTTAGTAGGAGAAGAATCAGGAAATTATTTGTGCCTGTGAGTTCAAAGTGAGTTTTCTTAAATCGTATGTGAGTGTTTCTGAAGAGTCCAAGTTTGAATATTGTTAAAATGGTTAGTGCCAAACTCTTGTTGTTTTCTTATATAGCTCAAAATTCATAGAATGACCGAGGCCCAAACCTACAGTAGTTGCAGCAAGTTAGCAAGTACCCAAGTATTGAAATTAAAAATTGAATATGCCTTCTTGACCTGAATTGATTGCTGAATAACTTTGTTTTGTTTGAAAATTTGAAATGTGACATGATTTTATTTATTAGTTTTGATTAGTTTAATAAGCCTGAAGTTAAATTTTATTAATATTTTCCATTGTAGTTCCTGGCTCGTAGTTGCTAGTTGCTAAACTAGGTGACAATTGAATAATGATAATAATCTGTGCATTTGAATGAACGAACCCACTATAAGCTCCCAAACCAATCAAGGATTCAAAAGATATTTCATAGCAGTATAATTTTAGCAAATATTATTGAAGAGAAGAAACATCCCCTCGATATACCTCGCGCAGCAGTAGTATAATGTCTATCGAACCACATGTATTTTTATATATTTCATATTTTGGAAAATTAACTAAGTCATCGTATAGAGAGATTCTCGGCTACATAATTTTATGTACGGTGTGAGTTGAAGAGGCTTATAAAACCCTCCACCGGTTACAAGAAATTTCATATATTAATATTTCATATTCAATATTTAATAATTTCATCACTTATATGCCTTGTAATGAAGTAATAACAAATTTCATTGAAAGCTTATTATTCCTTGGTATTCTGCTGTTGTTTCTACTTGTTTTTTCTCCTGTTTCAGTTGAACTGGTTTGTTGCCGCTTCAACGGAACTTGCTATTATACCACACAACCTAGAACATCACCATCTAGTGATGTCCATCACCATCATCATAAACCAGGCTCCATCATAGATTACTTCTGCTCAGACTTGGATCACCATGTCAATTGATAACATCTCCGATATGTCAATAATCCTCATTTTATAGTAAACCCTTGAGATTGAAGTGCTAGATGAATTACTTGAAAAGGTGACGGTCAACCCGAATTTATGTTTCTTGAATTATCTTTGTCCGGTTGTGAATCACCCAGCATTGTGCATGGGTTTTTGCCAGATCAATGCGAATGAAGTTTACCATAAAAATATTTTAAGGGACGGTTTCCGAGCTCGGGATTTAGCAGAGTTCTAGACTTTAAACAGCTGGAATCAAAAAACTGGCTTTCTGAAACGGGGCCTCGTCGTAGTCCACGTTTAAATTAAACTTCGAAAAACTAGAAAGTTGAACACAAAATAAAATAACAAGTAAATTGTGTAAAGTTTCAGCTATTTTAATTATTTAGGAATGCTTCATTTAGTCAAGAAAAAACGTTACCAATATTTTAGAAATGAGAAAATAAATATCTTAAAAACCATGACTACGCTCCATTTCGGAAAGCCAATTTTCTGACTCCAGCTGTTTAAAGTCTAGAACTAAGCTAAATCTCGAGCTCGGAAGCCGGCCCTATAATTATGTCTCCTAGTTGCTTTACTTTCAAGTTACTTAAACATAAATTTATTCTAATAATTTTTTTTTTTATACAGTGATGAAAAATCGTTAGCGATCCATACCGATATTTCCATCAGTCAATAAATGAAATTAATATTCATGTAATAGGAAAAAAGACTTACCACTTTTGTATTAACTTATTGTTAACAAGATAGCTGACAAACAAGGCTCTCTGGGCCGCTTTTGGTAAAGTGAGGAAGTTGTTTTTCAAATTGATAATTACATTCTACTGGAAGCGGCTGGAGAGGTGTCTACACGAAGAAACTATTATTCTACACATATCATATAGTTAAGTTAGTTGAGTTGAAAATGTATTTATACAGAGTAAGTCATAATGTATGGGAACCCTTCAATAAGTTGGAGACTGTTGTAGTTATAATACTGTAACTTTCAGGATAAGTTATTGGACGAATACTCTACCTTTTGACGTACAACTGAATTTCAACCCCTCATAAGGAAGGGGGTGACTTAGGGGTTGTAACTCTAATATTGTTAACACCCATTGTGTGCTACATCATTTTAAATGTTTTTTTAAAACTAGAAAGATGGCATCAATAAAAATGTTCTATGATACTTCTACCAAAAATGGCGGCTGATTGAAGTTTTAGTTTGTAAAGAAATGATAGGTAAAGTAATGAAACTTAAATCAACACTTTTTTGAATGAATAACGAAACACATTGAAAAACATGGTTATTTATTTAGTAATCTGTCTGCTACTAACATTTCATTTTAAAAGACGCTTGAAATGACCTCCTTCTCTCGTTTGACAGTGTGCCAGTCTGTCATGAATGTAAATGAAATGAATATAGTAGTATGTAAAATAAAATGTAAATAGTAGCAGACTGATTACTAGATAAATAACCAGTTTTTCCAATGTGTTTCGTTATTCATTCAAAATGTCACTCGTAAATGTGGATCTTCTAGAGCTAGATTAACACTAATTCCACTTCTGTATTGAATTGCAACTAGCATTTCGCTTCTGGATAATCAGTGTGATTTTGACTTATTGAAAATATTGTTCCCAATAAATATCCCAATTTAGTATGGCTGATAATTTATGTTTCTTCTGATGATAAAATTAGTTCCTTATATGTGTAATGTGAACGTTGTGTTTTTACTTGAATGTTTTGTGTTGTTGTAAGATACAGAATGACCCAAAAAGGATTGTCGGTTTTTAAATTACTATAACTTGAATAATTTCCAACATACATTTAGTTTTCTATATTTCTGTGTTTGTTCAATTGTCAAATTTCAGAAAACGTCATAATTGACATACGTGATACTGTAAAGAAAGAGCGGCAAACAAAGGCCAAAAGATAATCACGCCACCTAATGGAACGTCGACGACTTTGAAGCAATTTTGTTAATTATGACGTTTTCTGAAATTAGACAATTGAACAAGCTCATAATATATAGAAATAAAATTTATGTTGGGAATTATTCAAGTTATAGTCACTTAAAAGCCGACCATTCTTTTTGGGTCATTCTGTAATAACCTAAATCTCTTGAATTGTATAACCTACAAGTTGATAAAATCTAATATTTGGGCACTCTGTTTGTTGAAGTAGTGTAATGGTGATCTTTTTTAACAATTTGATTATTTTGCCTCTAAAATAAGTGTTTTTGTTTAGAATTATATCGTAAAATTGTAATTGAGTCTATTTTTACTATTTATGAATTAAACAGCATTATTATTATAATTATTGAATTCATTTCATTTTTTCCGTTTTCTCACTCTAAGTACTCTATTGTTATTATTTAAATCCACTTTTGGCGTCTACTAGACCTGGTAGCGGCTACTGAAAATCGGTTTATTATCCCTGTGAGGAGGGATTCGGACGGGACGTTGCTAATTATATCCTGCCAAGAGGTGGAATCATATTTTTTAATGGGTCACAATTTATCAACTTCGTTAATTCACTCATACATACAGCTGAATGGAATGAACGGACTGGAATAATTATTGGAGTGATTTGAAAATATAAAATATTAGGGCCAGTTTCTGAGCTTGGGATCTAGCTAAGTTCTAGAATTTAAACAACTGGAGTCAGAAAATTGGCTTTCCGAAACGGGGCGTCGTCGTAGTCCACATTTAAATTAAATTTTGAAAAACTATAAAATTTAACACAAAATAAAATAAAGAGAAAATAGTGTAAAGTTTCAGCTATCTATTTTGAATTATTTAGAAATGTATCATTTCGTCAAGGCAATAAACGTCTCCAATAATTATAGAAATGAGAAAATGAAGATTACCATAAAAACTACCAACACCCTACGCACTTTTTCGGAAAGCCAATTTTCTGGCTCCAGCTGTTTAAAGTCTAGAACTTAGCTAAATCCCGAGCTCGGAAATGAGCCCTTAAATTTACTTGACGAACAAGTGGAAATGTGGCAGCACATCCACCAGAGACGGCACTCTTATTTTAAGGGACGTGAGTTTTTTTGTCTTATTTACAATTGCATAGATATAACTGTGATTAATTATTTTGAACTTTTTGTGTAGTTGAGAAGTTGATATTGTGGTAATTATTCATATTGAATGAAAAAAGACTAAGAAATTGTCAAAAAAACCACTGATTTATTGATAATTAGAAAGACCGGTTTCGGTTATTACACCACTGTCAATCTCTGACAAATCTCTGAGTTTATCAGAGATTGACAATGGTGTAATAACCGAACCGGTCTTTCTAATTATCAATAAATCAGTGGTTTTTTGACAATTTCTTAGTCTTTTTTCATTCAATTATTTTGAATTTGAAGTTGCAATGGGCATTGAGATTTTATTCAATAAGTAAAGAAGATGTCGATATAAAAAACTAAGATATAATTTTTTAAACAATGAATAAAGAGCGCAAATGATTTATACGTTATTAAGAATTAAAAATTTTTATGATAGTCTGTTTTTCCAATTTTTTGTGGAAGTTTTTTACTGAACGTGTTCCTTGAAAGAGCGGGTACAGTATGTGAAATGATGATGTGGACATGGAAAGGATATAATATAATTATCAATATTTTTTATGGATATGATATAATATTATTCCAAGGTGGGGTTCGATTATTAAGCAGAGCCAGTTCAAGTGCGGTCACTGGTTTAAAGGAGTACAGTAGCAGCCGTGAATCTTTCATCGTTTTGAGCGATAAGATATAATATCTTATATAATAACTGCATTCTATATTGTAGGCCCTTACAGGTAGGCTATATAATTATGTGCATAATATTTTTTTAAATAGAAATCTAAAAAAACATAGTTAATTATTTGATACTTGACACAAGAAAGTACCGGAGCTATGCTCCGGGAGGGTATGGAATGCCTCCCATGTGGAAGGGAGTATACTGTAGTCTTCCCCCGGGAAAATTTTTTCTTTATCTAATAAAATTGGCCAATTTGTATCAATTTTGATTACTATTCAAACGAAATTTTTCCTGTGTCAGGTTTAAATAAAAATCATCAGCATTAGGTCAATAGTATTTTATAAATCATGATGACGATTCATTTTCATGTTTCAGTTTTAGTTGAAAGACAGCAAACATAACATATACAGGATAGGAATACAGGATAGGAATAACATATACAGGATAGATTAGAATAGGATTTAAATTCTCTTAAATGTATTAATTGGGATAAAATTAAACTGCTGAATATATGCCTAGGTAGGTACTAATAGTGTTCCGCTCTGTTGTGCACCGGTTTGAATCTAGCCCTGCTTGGCAGTAATATTAATGAAAAAAATCCTCATAATATTACTGAAAACGGAATGAAATAAAAATTCTTATTGCAAGTAAGTTACCTATATAGCTTTCAAAAAGTTTCATCAATTTACCAGGACATGAATCGACTATTTTTCTTTGCCATTTTCAATTAATTAAGTTACTGTAATTGAAAAATTAATCAATAGGCCTATTATAATCAAACATTTCAATAAATTTCTTAAGAATTTTCATTCATTCTATCAATTTTGATGGCCATATAAGGAGAAGTGAATATATACGGTAACTTTGTTTCCATATTGCAATTAGTACTGTTGCAGGGGGACGTAGTGGGGAGTCATTGGCATCCTACACTTCCTCTCCAACAAACCAGTTCACACCACTCTCTCCCCCCAACAAAACAACTGCTGACAGGATTTATGGCTTGAGGCATGCATGCATGTCATTGTTTTGCTAATAATACATAGACTAGACATTCATTTTTCTTATTCTAATCACTTGCTACTCTCAACTCTCCAGATCGCATGAATGCTGCGTCTCCAGTGACAAAGAGGATTAATTTTTATTTCTAATCAACAAGAACTAGAAAACAATAAGTGAATGAGTAGCCATATAAACTGTTGTCCATTATAAAAATGTAATATAATCCAAACTTTATTACATTATGTACTTCAATTCAATAATTGAAAAAAATTAAATCAATCTAATTTAATCCATAATATTGCGATTTTGAACTTAAAAATTGAGAAAGAGCATGGAATAATTTTAATCATGACATGTTCTTGAGGTGCTGTGTAATGCAGCATTATATTTCTCTATTATTGTTCTAAAATGATTTTAATAAATGATGTCAAAACTGCTCATTAACAATAATATTGTTTCAGTTACTTTTTTTCATTGAATAGCCAAAGATTGTTAACCTTAATAATATTATTTCAGTTGCTTTTTGTTTTCATTGAATAGCCAATGGTTGTCAACCTTTTTCATGGACTGTACCCATAGTGGAAAGTTCTAATTTTGCATATGAACTAAATGCTGTTAGGCTAGCCGTCTAGCGGGAGATTGGGGAAGAGGGAGTAATTTGAAAATTCAATGAATTTCTCTCATTATAAACTTATAAGAGTTATAATCTTCTTAGCATTCAGTAAAATAACATCCAGTTTCATTGTATATTATAAGGAGGAAATTGATTGATACTCTTTAAAAAGATTTACCTACCCCTGTTATTATGTATGTGTATTTTTGTCGTAAATGTATTTCCTTTGCTTGATATAATACAAAATTATAAGTAGAGCAATAAAGAGCAAAACTAAAATCGTAAATCGATTTTGAAATAATCTTCATGACCTTTTAGAAGAAACTTTGTGGCTGAATCTGCTAATCAATTCCGACCGTGTTGATAAACTTGAAACGCAAAAAATGCTGTTGATTTTATCATTTTTATTCATAGTTCACTTGGACGCACGGTACGATTCAATCACTTGAAAATATCAAGAGATTGAAGATATTCTCCTCATATTCACGATCTCGGTAGTTCTAAGATGGAAAACAGTAGTTGAAGATAAATATTTAAGGTAACTGAGCTCCTATAGGATAAAATTTAGAACCAATCATGAGTTTCTATGATGTATGATCCTCGTTTAAGAGACTCTTGATTAACAGTGGAATTGCGAAAAAATGGTAAAACTTTAATCGTCACTTTTTCAATCGGTTGCAACTTTCTAATGGTATTGAAATCGAAAGTATTGTTGATTGGAGTGAGAAGAGGAGGAAATTCCTCACATCCTTGACTAGATTTTGATTTTATATCTGAATTATTTCATAAGATATGCAGCATTGAATAAATAAATTGTCATTATTTTGTTTATGGAATATGGGTTGAAGTACAGTGTACACTCAACAAAAAATTTCCCATTTCTCTTGGGAACTTGACTCATGATATATGATTTCCAACTACCTTGACAAGCCGAAAAGAAAGAGCGTACGGGAAGATCCGAACATTGTATCAAAAGTTATGAATGAAATTTCGATCCTTGAGGTGTCCTGAAAATCTTTGAGATAGAGCGTTCTACCTGTTCTCAGATTGTAGAGCACAACATTACGCCTAGTAGGATGTTGAATTATACATTTTTGAATTGTGACAGTCGGAAGATATTGTTGATTAAATACTATAAGATTTATCAAAATTGATTTTTCCATGAAATTGTACTCGTTTTGGAAAAACTGTAGGATAGAACTGATTGAAGTTAGAGAGGTCTGAATGATTTCATTTTATTCTGAATTTTATGTACAGTAAAAAAGGAGAGAGACGATTTTTTTTGTCCAATGACTGGATTTGATTGTAATAGCTCAGAACTGGAGAATGAACCAGACATATTAGGTATTTGGGCCACTCTGTACAAGAAAATTTTGCATGCGAAAATTGGTTCTGGACTTCTCTTATGCATACAAACCCTAAAAAATCAGAACTACAATGAATATAAAATATTGCCTCTTTTTCATGTCTAAATTGACTGGACTAATTATAATGTTATAACGTGAGTCACATCTATCTTCTATAGAAGGTGGCGACAGGCGCGGATCGCCCCGATCCCCCCCCCCACCTATTTCACAAGTGGTGTTTGAAAAAACTACAGTTACTATAGTTCAGTCACTATAGACATCAATAGGGGCTGTGCTTGCATTTTATATTGTAGATCTGAATTCTCAATTTGGATACATGAGAGAAGTCCAATTTTGTCATGCAAGATTTCCTTGTGCAAGATACAGAATGGCCCAAATATACCTAAAATATATGGTTCATTTTCCAGTACACAAAGAAATGGCCAATTTCTATATTCAGATAAATTATAGAAAAATACTTGATCTTGAATTTTAGAACAGAATCTCCTCTTTTAGTTGCTGAAAACGATTCATGGGAGAATATGATCCTAGTGTAAAATTAGATTGTTGAAAAAATCATGAAATCAAAGATACTTTCCCTAGTATTATTCTTTGTATTAGTATTACTCATGTTCATTCTTATAGAACATGATCTAATGAACTTATATCATGGTGCAAATTCTCAATGTTATGACAAGATTATGGAGTTGCTGGTGATGATTGAAGCTAAAAATAAGGTATTTTCCAAAATACAAGGAGCATTGTTATCAGGTGTACTTGAAAATCTATATGAGAAAGAGCGCTCTACCTTGTCTCAAATTGTAGAACACAAAACTACCCTTATACCACACACTCGAGTTTGTGCCACTGTACAAGCTCTTTATTACTGAAAGAAACCTAGTGGACATTCCCATAGATGATAATTTATAAAACAAAGCTCCTCTATTCACTGTTTCGAATGCAGCCCGGTAGTCCACAAAGAAGGCATAATTATAATTTACCACCTTTTTTGCTGTTTTCAATTCCGCCAATGAAATAAGATTAAATGAATTATCTGCTGTCGAGTACCCTTTTCGGAAACCTGCCTGATTTTCCTTCAAAATTTTATTACTGTGTACCCAGGACTCCTGTCGTGGTACTCATGATAAATTCTTCTTCTTTTGGCTTTACAGCTCGATGTGAGCTTTTGCCTCTCGCACAAGAGCCCTCCACACATCACGGTCACATGCCTTTCGTCTCCATGCTCTTATCCCCATCTTTCGGAGATCATCCTCCACTTCATCAAATCAAATTCTTTATTTACACATTGTTGTACAAAAAGTTAACTGTATCAAATAGTAAATCGTCAAAAATAAAATCAAAACATAGAACAAAAAACATATATGCCATACAGTAGGCTACCACATCAATCATTATAGTATGAGTAATTTCTTATATTATTGTAAGGTTCCATTATCAAAGAACTCGTCAACACTATAAAATGCCCCTTCCACCAAAAAAGAAAATACATCTTTTTTGAAATATCAAAATAGCCATAGGTGATTATTGGTCAGATCAGCGTTTTGTAAATGTTCAGTTTGGTTGCCCTATATAGAGACCTAGGTAGATGATAAATTAAGCTTAGTAAATATGTTTTGTTCATTTATAGTGGTTTTGAATAAAATAATGATTGAACTAGCGTTAGCGAGTTCTAACTTTTGACTTACTGAAGGACAAAGTCATTGTCCGTCTATTTGTATGACAAAACTTGTTGGTAATTTTGTAAGCTTCAATTTTGCACAGAATACAAATGTTCATAAGATTCATAGTTTCCGAGATATATGCGAAAAATGAGAAAACGGTACTTTCAAACCACCCCCACCCCATTAACACAGGGGGTAGGGGTGAGGACTTTTGATATGTTATTCCTCTAACTATCCGTAAAAGAGCTGTGCAGTTGAAAATTGTGTTCCAAACTTTTCCCTCTATAATCTTTTGTTGACTGCACTATTTTTTATTTCTCATAACGGCAAGGAAAGTTGTGTGAGTGCGCCACACCAGATTTTTCTATTTTTTCTTTCTACTGATTCACAAAATTTTGATGCAATTGATTTGCATCACAGTTTTGATTCACAAAACTTTGCATGCAATTACTACAGTTTTTCCATTCATTCATTCGTAACATCATCTGAGGTTATTTGGGAGCAAAGTTAGTAGACTGTCTACTAACGTTGATTTGGGAGCTATCACACACGCTGACATATGATTTTAGCTGGTTCTTTATACTTTACAACTTTTGTATCAACAAAATGATACGGGTTGATATAATTATCAATTTGCGGTTTTGGCTATTTATTTTCTCTTGGAACTATGTATCGAAATCATGTATCAAACATTAAAAAAAATGATTTTGGATCCATATGAGTGTCAAAGATGTTGAAGCGACAGAGTAATATTTTTAGAGTAATTTTTCATTTCAAATAACATTCCCAATGGAAACTGCTGTCAAATTATTATTGTAAGAGAAATATTTAGCAGCTTTATTAATTTTCATAAACTCTGTATAATCAAAAGTTGAGGGTTTTAAAGATTACAATGCAAAACAGTTCTTGAGCGAGTTCTCTGAACCACGGGGGTCACAAGTTCATACAGATAGAAAAAAGATAAATTCTTTTAACCGTATATTATCATAATATGCTAGAATAGTATCAGTAGTTATTAGTAATTTTTCATATAGTGATAGCTAATAGTAGGTTATAGTAATTGCAAAAATAATAGACTATTTATTATTTGATATAGCCTATTACTAAATAAGTTTCATAGAATGTGTAAATTATTTATTTTGCAGATTTTTATATAATTTGCATTCGTCAATTCCATTGAATTAAATTCAATTTTAATTCTGGGATATATTATATCACACACTGTCAACAAATTATTACTTTATATTTCTTTACTTTGAAATATATTATTGAAAGGAAATAAATTATGGAGGTTTCTGTTTTCTTCGTGATCTATTCATTATTTGAGTTTATGAATTTTGTACTCAGAAATAAATATGGCTGTCTAGCAAGTAGTCAAATAGAAAAAAGCATGAAATATTTTTTTCTGTATACCCAGTTTCCAGTAAGTTACAATTAATCCAGAAGATATAAAAAATAATTTTATTTGACTTTAATTTTTATTAATGGACTAATCATATGAATAGATGGTATGGTGATTTAATAATAAATTATTTGATTTGAAGTTTCACTTTGAATTGAAAAAAAAGTATAACAATAATTGATGGAGCCTCAATTTAATCATTGATAAAATTATTCTGGAAGGATCTCATTATCAGATTATTTGTCATGTGTAATAGAATCGACTCATTCATTTATTTATTTATGCATTCATAGAAATAAAATAATTCCAAACTTATTATGAATTACCTATATTGGAAAAGGAACAACAGCTTTTATGTTGATATCAGCAGCATGAGATAATACTGAGAGGGAAATTATGGAGTACTGTAGTATCACACAGAAAATATATTTTCCTTTCTCCTCTCTGAGAAGTTCTGTACTAGTGTGTGATTCACTGTATGGTGTGTGCATGTGTGCGTGTATGCGCTTCATAAAATTGAAAAGACAGCAGAGCAGAGCAAGCCGATCATCTACTAGTAATATTGGATAATTGCCAATCGTGACTTGTTTTTATTTTGTTGAATGTGGATGTGGAATGACAATAGCGGAGCAAGGGGAGGAGGTGACAGAGTACTACAACTGTTGGTGGGGGATTTCTGAATTAGCGGGGAAGGCCTGTCGATGGTACTGATCTCTCGTAGCGAGTTGAAGAACTAACTGTTAGTCACCCACTTTACCCCCCTCCACACCCACTCCACACTGCTGGTCACCCATTTAGCGAAACATTAGATGAGTTCTCTGTCTCTTCTCTGTGTACCAACTAAACCTGGTAACCGCTACTGTAGTAGCGGATGGATAGCGGTTCTTGTTAGCTGTTACCTTTTTATCACTTCCTATTCCTACTTAACCGCGAATTTTTAATTTCAATTACGAGTTTCATACATTGCGAATTATATTAATCTACTAGGAATAAATTGTTTGATGGATGAATTACGAGACTAAAATTTTGATAAAATATGCTGTTACGACCATGCTGAAATGAAAAAAAATATGATTTGACAGACAAAATTGATCTTTTGATAATTATTGAGATTTAGTTTTTCAAATGCCAGGTTCGATTATTATTTTTCATCAAGCTACAAAACTTAGCCTACTTCATCGAATAAAATTGAATGATGGTGGCTAATTCCTAGATAAATAATATCCTTCCTTATTCATCCAGAATATTGTTGAATGAAAATTAGAAAGATCTAAGCAAGTAGATAAATAACATTAAATTTTAAAAATAATAATTGCAATATGGAAACAAAGTTACCGTATATATTCACTTCTCCTTATATGGCCATCAAAATTGATATAATGAATGAAAATTCTTAAGTAATTTATTGAAATGTTTGATTATAATATTGATTAATTTTTCAATTACAGTAGCTTAATTAATTGAAAATGGCAAAGAAAAATAGTCGATTCATGTCCTGGTAAATTGATGAAACTTTTTGAAAGCTATATAGGTAACTTACTTGCAATGAGAATTTTTATTTCATTCCGTTTTCAGTAATATTATGAGGATTTTTTTCATTAATATTACTGTCCGTTCATTCCATTCAGCTGTATGTATGAGTGAATTAACGAAGTTGATAAATTGTGAACCATTAAAAAAATATGATTCCACCTCTTGGCAGGATATAATTAGCAACGTCCCGTCCGAATCCCTCCTCAAAGGGATAATAAACCGATTTTCAGTAGCCGCTACCAGGTCTAGTAGACGCCAAAAGTGGATTTAAATAATAACAATAGAGTATTTAAAGTGAGAAAACGGAAAAAATGACATGAATTCAATAATTATAATAATAATGCTGTTTAATTCATAAATAGTAAAAATAGACTCAATTACAATTTTACGATATAATTCTAAACAAAAACACTTATTTTAGAGGCGAAATAATCAAATTGTTAAAAAAGATCACCATTACACTACTTCAACAAACAGAGTGCTCAAATATTAGATTTTATCAACTTGTAGGTTATACAATTCAAGAGATTTAGGTTATTACAGAATGACCCAAAAAGAATGGTCGGCTTTTAAGTGACTATAACTTGAATAATTCCCAACATACATTTTATTTCTATATATTATGAGCTTGTTCAATTGTCTAATTTCAGAAAACGTCATAATTAACAAAATTGCTTCAAAGTCGTCGACGTTCCATTAGGTGGCGTGATTATCTTTTGGCCTTTGTTTGCCGCTCTTTCTTTACAGTATCACGTATGTTAATTATGACGTTTTCTGAAATTTGACAATTGAACAAACACAGAAATATAGAAAACTAAATGTATGTTGGAAATTATTCAAGTTATAGTAATTTAAAAACCGACCATCCTTTTTGGGCCATTCTGTATCTTGTAACAACACAAAACATTCAAGTAAAAACACAACGTTCACATTACACATATAAGGAACTAATTTTATCATCGGAAGAAACATGAATTATCAGCCATACTAAATTAGGGTATTTATTGAGAACAATAAGTCAAAATCACACTGATTATCCAGAAGCGAAATGCTAGTTGCAATTCAATACAGAAGTGGAATTAGTGTTAATCTAGCTCTAGAAGATCCACATTTATGAGTAACATTTTGAATGAATAACGCAACACATTGAAAAAACTGGTTATTTATATAGTAATCAGTCTGCTACTATTTACATTTTATTTTACATACTACTATATTTATTTCATTTATGACAGACTGGCACACTGTCAACACTGGCGCCGACTCCATAAGGCCTGGGTGGGCTCAAGCCCCCTCAAAAATAATTTTCGGGGGGCGGGGCCCCCCCAAAATTTCATCTTGTTAGAAATTAAAACTACTGCTGCATTACAATGCTACACTTTCTTTCAAGATGGCGGATTATGGCGTCAAGATACTAGCCGACTTTTCATTCTGTGGTTCATCTGTTATCACTAATCTGTGATCAGGTTTTTTACTGAACGTAAGAAAACCCGATGGAATTGATCAGTGGCTTTGAACTCAACCCATGTGGGACTGTGCTGCATTGCAAATGCGGTGGGACTGCGGCCAGTCGATTTTAGATGGATTTGCCAAAACGGTCTCTCCATTTGAAATGCATGGCTACAGCCTAGAGTCATTCACACATGGGGGACTGTGCTGGTAGTGTCATTGACATCAGTGTCAGCTGAGTTGAGACCCCACCAAATATCGGCGCCATTTTACCTAAATTTTCACACAGGTGCAGGTCCGGTATTTAGGAGGTCCTGACCGAACGCCCCCTCAACACGAATAGGTTTTATCATATTCTAATTCATTGCTAGGAAACCGGAAATAAAAATAAAACAAAGTAGCTTGCTTTCGACGTGACAATGTCTTATAAATTGGTTTGCCGGGTGACACTTCAAGAAACTGCGTTACGTTCCCACGTTATGCGCTCACAATGAGAGCGAGTGAGAGCGTTCGTTTCGGTTCACGGTCGTCTGGAAAGAGCACGAATAGGAGCAGTGGCAAGCAACCAGCAGCGACCCGAAGCATTCACCTGGAGAGAGAGTGAAACGGAGTTGTCAACCTGCGCAGGCGCCGCAAGCAATCTCCTGCGACTGCGCCACTACTTGCGCCACAAATATCAGTGCGAGATTCTTAGTATAAATAGATGTTTTAAATAGGCTATAATTCTTTGTATAAATAAATGTTTTAAATTGTTACTATTACTTAATCCTTCTTCCTACTATACGAATGAATATTAACATTAAAATTATTTTACCACTCTAAGTCGTTGTCACGTAAAACTTTCGCCCGTATACCGACTTTACAGGCAACCAGACTTTTTTGTTTTTATTTTAACCCGATATCATGATTATCTGTTTAAAAATCTTCCATGTCAAAATCATATGGCCAATTCATCTATGTTAGTTCTCTGAAGCATTGCTAAAAAAAATATGAAGATAAATTAAAACTCAGGGAGAATTTTTATTTTTCCATGACAATTACACAATTTTATTAATGGAGAGAAGAGATGAACTTTATGTACCATGTCTCATAATCCAAACAAATTTTCAATTCAAAAAAATAATCACTCTGAACGTCCAAAATGTTCAATTGGATTGAAAATTTTGTTGTTCAAGAAATCACATCTTACTATATTTGAACACCAGCTTTTATATTTTTTCACAAGCATGAATTGTAACAATCCAGACACAGCTGTGTTTGAGGAGAAAATACCTAATTAGATCTGTACAAATTAAAACCTGATATGTAAGAAAGCCTTATTCCTCTTCTGCAAGGAACTGAACCAAAAACGAACCAAACCGAATGAAACCGAACTGAATGGAATCAAAAGTTATGTGTTTAAAGTTTTGATCCTTCATGTATCCTTATGACATACACCCCCCTCCCACCAACTAGGAAATACTGAAATAGAATGTTTTTAACGGGTGATTCTCATAGAAAATAACCCTCGTGAGATGATGTTAGCCGGAATATGTATTTTTTGTTAGGAAAGCTTTTAAAAGGTATTATAATGAAATTTTTTTTTGTTTTTTTTTTCACGTGATGTGTGGTTTTTTATCCATACTAGAAAAATATCCAAGTTGTATAGGGTAGAAGTGTGTAATGTCATTTTTCTATAACATGTGCCCTGCTTGGCCACAGTCGGTAGAGCAAAGATTTTTGAATATATATATAATTTTCCGTGACTCCTGAAAGAACAATAGTACCAGTTTCTCAACAGCTCTTCTAGGAGCTCAAACAATTCTCTGCTTTCGCTGGCTGCAAACGTCGGCCACCTTAACAGTTCACAGTTTTTGTGACTGATTTGGTAGACTCCACAGATATAGATGCAGTAGAGGTAGACAGATATAAGTGCTCTGATTATCATACTAGACAATGCGGTATCGCCACCAATGCCACTCACCACCATTCACCAAAGTGGTCAGCAATGAAAAATGATACTGAGCGGAATCAAAGGCGACACTCTATCACAATACCTTATAAATTCTATTAATTTATATTGCTGCTGCAACTAAATACTATGACCTTTGAGTTTTTTCAAATCAGATATGCTGGTCCTGGATAATTTAAATAAATCTCGGGAATGTATTATTTCCAAAGATTTAACAATCACTGCTGTTTATTGCTGATTGATCAAACTTATTTGGTGAGGAATACAGTTGGTTGATAACTTTAATAATATATCAATAATAATAAAATAGAATATAACAAGATTGGTCATGCATGGAGATAGGATAATAAATCAAGGGTACACCATTCAATAAACATAAAATATATAATTAAATGAAAAATTCAACAAGCAATAAACAAAAAATATAGAGCAACAAATATAAAAATAATATGAGAATAAATATATATCAAAAAATATCACAGATAGCTCACGACTTTGTTTCTTAGTACGATTTATTACCATGTGCTTCTTTAATCAGCAAATATATACTTTCAAGTTATACAGCTCAGTTATCGACTTGCTGTTGCTTGTCAAATAATACTTTATAAATCTTCTTTCCAAATTAATATAAAAAATTTAATATATAACATAAATCTCAGAATATATGTATCTCTCAGGGCTTGGGTTTGGCCTCTGGTGGAAATTAGATAAATCAATTTATCTTATGAACATGAGCTTTGCAAAAATCTAATAATTTACTAACCAAACATATAATGAGTGAGCATAAAATTATAATGAATCAAATATTAATAAATTTCCCTCTGTGCATATTTAACAGTTAATCTCATTAATGTTTCTTAAAAAATATTCCCTTTATATTTAATACTTGTGCAAGTTTTGATATTATTTTTAAATATTTAAACAACATTTCGACGAGCTAGCTTTATTTAATCGTGATAATTTCGAAGCACTGAGGGCCCTCTCAATAATTTTTGCAAATTGAACTCACATGTCAAAATTCACAATTTTGATAGCGATCCGGATTAGTTTCGATGTCCTTGGCCTCCTGGTGGGCTGCTTCAAGGGGATTATTCAAATTTAATGACTCCTGTTATAATACAACTTCACTGAGTCTTATACAATTAATTTCTAATTATTTAACTTTGGATTTCTAAAAATGTTAAACAAGGGATCAAGTCTTGTGCTCTATGAATTGGTGGCTGTCCCCAGTGACCTCTAGCAAGCAAGTGGGCTTGGACCTACCCTATTCTTTTCACAACCATACTTCCGTATTTTTAAATTTGCATATATTTTGAATATCCACTCTCATTGGTGCTTTCACTAGCCTCACTACTACGCAATGATGTGATTCAAAATTGTCAAAAATAGTTCATACTAATCTGCTATGTTACAACATAAAGAGCGAATATTTTTGTTTTAAATATTTAGTTTATATTTTTGTTACAATAAATCTGGGTACTGCATAGTTTACAATTTCTTGCCGTTTATATAATAAATACATGTATATTTTGAATTAATTCGCTTTTACCGCCTGTCAATTACTGTATTCTGATTGACGTATCCTAAAACTACAAATATATTCATACTCTGAATAAAGTTACATCCCATTTCCTTATTAAATTCTTTAAATTTTCCTTAAATTTCCATTTCCTTAAATTTTTATTTATTTTATACATTTTGTTCATGCTCGTATGATATAATAAATATTTTTGTATTTTATAAAATGCTTTTTCTCTCACATTGACATGCCATGTTGTTACTAACCCTCTGATTATAGTTTAAGCGAATGCTATTTGTATGCAACTAAATTTACCACAGGTGTCTGGCTAATTCTCAATTTATATGGCTCGACTGATTATTTAGGTCGCCGACTAGTAAGTACCAAAGAACCTAACCTCAAGTATTATTATTTTATATTATTAAATAAATGGCAATAATATTTTCCTGACATTTGGCTGTTCAAAACTGTAGCCAGGAGAACCGTTATTATCCAATCTAGAGTTTGTTGACATCATATCTAGTGACAACAATACAGCCGTTTGCTCGAGACTTATCATTTCTTTTCATTCCATGATTTCGAGAACTATTCAAAAATATATTCTTACAAGTGGTAGGTTTGCATAATTTTGAAAAATCCTCAAAAAATACCCATTTTTTGAAAAATTGTAGCTCCGGAACCAAAAGTGGTAGAATATTCCTGTCAAATCCCATCGAATTCTATCCACACGTTTGGCTGAAAAAGAAAATCTGAGTTAAAACCTATACTCTGGTGTTGGCCAACATATTATCAAAACTGAAATAATTATCAATAGTACATCAAAAAATCAAACCACACATCTGTTCAGAACCTCAAGTGTTCTTTTTGATAATGTTTAGGTTTATGATATTTATTTAATCGAGATACAGGAACAATGTCATCATCATTTGTAATGTAATGTTGCTACATTAAATTTTTCAATATCAATAATACACAGATACGGAACTGTCCTCTTAATTTATTTCAAAACAACTTCATTTATGACTCAATTCAATATTATTAAGTGGAGAAAAGTGATAAAACTGATAAATAGATTCTATTTATAATCTGATTATAGTACATCTACAATAGCAGTGACATCACAGAAAAAATCCATTTTAAAAATGGTGGGTTCCAGTCTGTCACTCCATGAACTAAGCCACTAGAGTGCAGCACAGTTGTTCAATGAAGTCTTAGACCAGTTATAGAATAGACACGACCCATTGTGATTGTATATTCATCATTGATATAGAGAATAAGATTAAGAAGAGCAAAGTCCGCTATGATGCCACTGCGCTAGTGTAGCTACCAGAAATTTCGGGCAAGAAGTCGGGTATTTGTATTCGCTGGTTAGAAAAAGAGCTTTTTCAAATGATAATATTTTTTTATTGAAGCAATAAAAAATATTCAAAGTATGGTAGTTTCATGCAGTGCTTATGGATGTACGAATCTGCATGCACCAGATAAAAATATTCTTTCATACATAAGTATTTTTATATTTTCATCGGTCATGTTTCATGAAGGCTAAGCCTAGTGCCAAATGATCGTTTCAAGGAATATTGTGCTTAGGTTGATTCATTATCATTATTTGCCAAGTAATAAAATATAAGTTTTGGTAATATTATAATAAATATTTTATTTCATAGATCCAATATAGGTAACCATATTCCATTCCATTATGTGTCTTATATTGTAATATTTTGTGAACTATGAAAATATTTTATGCTAAATTTGTATTATAAAAAATATTATCTGCTAAAATTGCCTATAAATTCTTCATCATTGCTATTGTTTTATTTTTCCCGTTCTTATAATATGTAGTTATTTATTATCTTATATTAAATATAGGAGTATAGAGTATAGTTAGGTACCTATACTTAAGTTGCAAAACGAATGAGAAAACAGTTTCACGAAATATTGTGATAATGGTTAATTTATTATTTGCCATCTAATAAAATATATGATAATATAAGCGATCTATAATATTTGTTTTATTTTTCCCGTTCTTATAATATGTAGCTATTTATTATCTTATATTAAATATAGGAGTTAGAGTATAGTTAGTACCTATACTTAAGTTGCAAAACGAATGAGAAACAGTCTCACGAAATTTGTGATAATGGTTAATTTATTATTATTTGCCATCTGATAAAATATATGGTAATATTAGCGTTCTATAATAAATGTTTTATTTTCCATATTCTAAATACATAGTAATAGGAAAATATTGTAAAATGAGATTCATTTGCTAATAGAATGGATCAAAATCTGTAGTGAGGTAGGTTCACTAAATTAGATGTTGGTCGAGTTAAAAATAATGTTCAATGAACAAATCATTGTATCATATGGTAATGGAAATGACGAAAAGTTGAAAAAAAAATTATATTGAAATCCATCAAGTATGTCGAAAGATATAACGCAATGAAGTCGATGTTTTCCGTATAAGTCTGTCTGGGCGCCTGACTTCTTGCCCGATATTCAATGGCGACGAGAAATGAAGGAGGCATCATGCTTCCAAACGCTTGTAGGTATAGCTTAGTCATCTAACTATATATATATCAATGATATTCATATTGGAAGTCGATGAAGCCAACATCTACTGACATATCACCATATCGTGACGTCAGCATCGGATGGAAAACAATGTAAACTAGGGAACTATAAATAAGTCTTCCCAGCGTGTAACTGGTCTAAGGATGAAGTGGTCGTATTGGTTGGGTCAAGGTCTATAAATAAATACAGGTTATGACAGTCCTGTGATGCATTGCAAAATCGCCATTTTTTGGGGTCATAGTTCAAAAATTTTCAAATTTATCAGCTGTTATCATTATGGATTGAACAACATAATGTATTATTTTGTAATATTGTTCAAGGGATATTGCTTGGCTTTGAATTGTAAAATAAATTGTTCTGACAGAATAATAATAAATAAGATTCCAACTAGTAACTGAATTGTTGATTTTTAGATTTAATTGATAAAGAACTTGAAACTCTTTTTGAAATTGGCCTAGCATATTATTTCTGTATTGTCCCAATGCCTTTTGGATCATAATCCTTGATTTACAAAAACAAGAACAATTTTTAATGGCTGCACTTTAGTATATGAGCCGCGGAATCTAGCATTGAGACCTACATAGATCGATAGAGGAGATCAAGACGAGATCAACCATAACATTGTTGTCCATTCCCAAGGGTTAGCTGAAAAAACATGGCGGAAAGTTCAAAATTTTTATATCAATTTTTATTTTTAATAATTTTTTATGGCTACAATATGTTTAAAACTAGTGCTATCTTATGTAAAATTTGACGAGGAATCCAATAATTTAAGGTTCGTAACTTCAGTAGTTTTTGAGATATTGCAAAAAATGTGTGAAAAAGTGCAAATTTTGGTTTAAAAGAGGTGGACCTGTTTGCATGGTGATTGATAGGTATTTTAAACTACTGGATTTAGTAGAATGATAAATTCTAAAGAAAAAATGTCCAGTCACTTGACTACCTAAACTCAAAATTGTTCGAGATATTTGGGCAAATAAAAATATCACAACTCCATTTTTTGCTACCTAGGGAGAACTTAGGTTAGAAAAAGCTTAGATTGGGAAAAGCTTAGGTTAGGAGGAGCTTGGATTAGGAAAATATTAGGTTAGGGGAATCTTAGGTTAGGAAAAGCTTAGATTAGGGAAAGCTTAAGTTAGGAGAAGCTAGGGTCAGGAAAAGCTTAGGTTAGGGAAATCTTAGTTTAGGAAAAGCTTATATTGGGAAAATAAGCTTAGGTTGGGAAAAGCTTAGATTTGGAAAAGCTGAGGTTAGGAAAAGCTCAGGTTGGGAAAAAGCTAAGGTTGGGAAAAGCTTAGGTTAGGGGGAGCTGGGTCTGTGAAAAGCTTAGGTCAGGGAAAGATGGGTTAGGAAACCTTGCATTAGAAAGAGCTCAACTTAGGAAAAGCTTAGGTTAGGAAAAGCTTAGGTTAGGAAAAGCTTAGATTTGGAAAAGCTAAGGTTAGGGAAAGCATAGGTTAGGAAAGAGCTAAGGTTAAAAAAAGCTTAGGTTAGGGGAAGCTGGGTCTGGGGAAAGCTTGGGTTAGGAAAAGTTTGGATTAGAAAAAGCTTAAGTTAAGAGAAGCTTAGGTTAGAGGAAGCTGGGTCTAAGAAAAGCTTGGGTTGAGAAAACATAGATAAGGAAAAGCTTAGGTTAGGAAAAAGTTGAGGTTGGGAAAAGCTTGGGTTAGGTGAAGCTTAGGTTAGGGGAAGCTGGGTTTGGGAAAAGCTTAGGTTGGGGAAAGCTTGGGTTAGGAAAAGCTCAGATTAGAAAAAGTTTAGGTTAGGAAAAGCTTAGGTTAGAGAGGGCTGGGTCTGAAATAAACTTAGGTTAGGAAAAGCTTAGGTTCGGGGAAGCTGGGTCTGAGAAAAGCTTAGGTTGGGTGAGCTTGGGTTAGTAAAACTTAGATTAGAAAAAGCTTAGGTTAGGAAAAGCTTAGGTTAGAGAAAAGCTTAGGTTAGGAAAAGCTTAGGTTAGGAAAAGCTTAGGTTTGGAAAAGCTTAGATTAGGAAAAATCTAAGGTTAGGATAAGCTTAGATCAGGAAAAATCTAAGATTGGGAAAAGCTTAGGTTAGGAAAAACTTAGGTAAGGGGAAGCTACATTTGAGAGAAGCTTAGGTTAGGGGAAGATTAGGTTAGGAAAAGCTTAGATTAGGAAAAATCTAAGGTTAGGAAAAAAGGTAAGATTGGGAAAAGCCTAGGTTAGGGAAAGCTTGGGTTAGGAAAAGCTTACATTGGGAAAAAGTGTAGGTTAGGAAAAGCTTGATTTGATTCAATTATTTTTACAATCTTTTAAAGCTTCTGAATTGCATTGGAAGCTGAATAAAATGTGATCCTCAATATCGGTCTGCACTATGCCTATGCAAACATATTGAACTCTTCTGAAGCTAAAATACTACATTCTCTTGTATTTTTTCCAAATATCTTAATAACCTATAAAATTTTCCAACCTCAAATCTATTTTAATGAATTCCCTGCAAAAATCCCAATGAGATTTAGCCAATTTAGTAGTCACTAAAAGTAGTAAAAAAATTAAAAAAAAATTGAAGAGTATTGAGTGTGCAATTTTTTTTATTTTCCCAATATCTCGAACAATTTTGAGTTTAGGCTATCAAGGACTGGACATTTTTCTTTAGAATTATCATTCTACTGAATCCAATAGTTTAAAATACCTATTGATCATTGATATGATAAACCATATGTTTTCATTGTCATTGATTCATTCATAAATATCAAATGTTGTTGATCCATTACTAGTAGAAAGTCATGTTCAATTTTATTTGATTAAAGCTCTACAAATGAAGAGTTTACTTATTTCAATTTAATCAAATAAAATTGAACATGACTTTCTACTAGTAATGGATCAACAACATTTGATATTTATGAATGAATCAATGACAACGAAAACATATGGTTTATCATATCATTCTACCCGGCTAGATCTTCGTGTTATCTTAGGGGCAAGATGACGGAGCGACACAGTGGACTCAATCACATATTGACAAGTTTCTCAAG
Organism: Nilaparvata lugens; assembly: GCF_014356525.2. Lineage (NCBI taxonomy): Eukaryota > Metazoa > Arthropoda > Insecta > Hemiptera > Delphacidae > Nilaparvata > Nilaparvata lugens. Next base: position 50,169,668 of record NC_052504.1, read on the forward strand.
CCAAAGGAATTATCTATCGACCCAGATTCGCCTACAGCAGAGAGAGAGTGGAAACATTGGAAAAAGACGTTCAAAAATTCTTAGAAGGAACAACAACCAAAGACAAAATGAAAATATGGTAAACTTCTTATCACCTGCTTTATACGAAATTGTGGAAAGCTATACTCATATGAAGAAACATATCCATGTTGGAAGATATGTTCGTTAACCGAAGAACGAAATTTATGCACGATACTGCCTTGCTAATGCAAAACAACAAATAGGTGAGTCCATTGATCACTACTATTCTGAACTAAAAAGATTAAGCTTATCATGTAACTTCACTAGAGTGTTAGCCGAAGAAAACAAAAACGAGCATATTAGAGATGCTCTTGTTTCAGGGTTATGTTCTATTGAAATTAAAGAGAAACTTTTTCAACAAGGAGATTTGAGTCTAAAAGAAACCGTTTCCCAAGCACGTGTTCTTGAATCCGCAAAAACATATGCCGACTCCTTTAAAAGTACTTGTTATACAAACTCTGTTGAAGAAAATAAAAACATAAGCTTGAGTGAATCTTTCTCAGATGTTAATGCTGTAACCCAAAATCGACAGGCAATTGTAGAGAAATCCGTTCAATGCCAACGTTGCGGATATAAAAAACACTCAAATTCTCAAGAATGTCCTGCAATAGGAAAGACTTGTCATAAATGTTCCCGAATTGGACACTTTTCCCATGTGTGTAAAAGTAAAACGCTCAAAGAAAAACTAACTACGTCAACTATTACTGCAGCTGGTATAGCCAGTAATCTTCTAAAGCTACAATTATTGTTTCGGTGAATGGAATAAATACACCAGCTCTTATTGATACCGGAAGTGTTGCCAGTTTTATTGATGAAAAATTTGCAAAAACAAATAAATTTAAAACTGCATCAGATTCTTGTTTTATAAGATTTGCATCTGTTCAACATAACACCGCTACAAAAGCATGTGTTTATAGCAATATTGTGTACAAAGGAAATGAATACAACAATATTAAACTCTTGGTATTAAAAGAATGCTGTTGCAATGTGATACTTGGTCACGATTTTTTTGATGAATCACTCTACAATAAGTTTAGCATTCAATGGTAATAAACAGCCTCTTGTAATAGATAATAATTCTACAACCACACCACCCTTGAAAGATTGCCTCTTGGTGGAGGCCATGATAAAACCATGTTCCCTTTTCAATGACTTGACTCCCGATTGCCACCCAATAACTACCCGATCCAGAAGACACCCACAAGATGACTATGAATTCATGAAGAATGAGGTCAATCGCCTCCTTACAGAAGGAATAATTGAGGAAAGCCAGTCCAGTTGGCGTGCCCAGCCTTTCATTGTAACCAATGGACAGAAGAACGAATGGTCATAGACTATTCACAGACTATTAATAAATTCACAAATTTAGACGCATACCCTCTCCCATTGATCGAAGATCTTGTAAACACAATTGCCAAGTACAACTTTTTTAGTACTGTAGATTTCAAGTCAGCTTACCATCAAATACCGATTCTTGAGAATGAACGACATTACACTGCCTTTGAAGTAGGCCGAAAACTTTATCAGTTCAAACGAATACCATTCGGAGTAACCAATGGAGTAGCTGCCTTCCAACGTACAATAAACGGACTTATAGAAAGAGAGAATTTGAACGACTGCTTTGCCTATTTGGATGATGTTGTCATTTGCGGTTCAGATCAAGAAGAACATGACAGAAATCTTAAGAAATTTCAACAAGTAATGAATTGTATGGCTTGACTATAAATGAAGAAAAATGTAAATTTTCAAAAAAATCATTGAAGTTCCTTGGGTATGAGATAAAACATGGAGAAATTAAACTGACCCAGAACGCCTTGCACCACTCATGAACTTTCCACCCCCAAGAAATGCTAAAGAAATGAAACGACTCATGGGATTACTGGCTCATTACTCCCGATGGATTAAAAACTTTTCTCAAAAGATTCACCCCCTTGTCCACATACAGAAATTCCCTCTATCTCAAGATCAGATGGAAACTTTGGAATTGTTGAAAAATGAAATTGCTTCCGCGGTACTGCTCTTTGTTGATGAAAATGTACCATTCATAATTGAGACAGATGCATCAGATTTTGCAATTGGTGCAACATTAACACAAAATTCTCGACCAGTAGCCTTTTCTCACGAACTTTGTCCCAAGTGAAACCAGGCATTCAGCTGTTGAGAAAGAAGCCTATGCCATTGTGGAGTCTATAAGAAAATGGAGACACTATTTACTACGAAAACAATTCACTTTGATCACTGACCAAAAATCAGTCACATTCATGTTTGGCACTCAACACAATAGAAAAATAAAAAATGAAAAGATACAAAGGTGGCGCCTAGAATTATCTGAATACAAATTCAACATAGTCTACAGACCTGGAAAAGAAAATGCACCAGCTGATGCACTCTCTCGTATATGTATTACAGCTGGTTGTTCAACATTGAACTCAGCTTTGGCAAAATACCATGATGAACTTTGTCACCCTGGTGTAACTCGTCTCTACCACTGGCTCAGAATGAAAAATCTCCCCTATACTGTAGATGATGTAAGGAAAATTTGCTCCAATTGTGCAATTCGCTCTGAAATAAAACCACAGTATATGAAGACAAAAGGAAATCTCATAAAGGCAACAAAACCTTTTGAACGAATTAATATGGACTTCAAAGGACCATCAAAAACAAGAAATAAATACCTACTGGTGATGGTTGATGAGTACTCAAGATTCCCTTTTGTATTTCCTTGTCCAGACATGACTGCGAGAACAGTCATAAATTGCCTGGTCTCATTAATATCAATGTTTGGCCTTCCAAGCTATATTCACACAGACAGAGGAACATCCTTCATGTCAACTGAGTTGAAGAGCTTTCTTGGCTCAAAAGGGATAGCAACTAGTAGATCAACGCCTTACAATCCGAGAGGGAATGGTCAAGTAGAGCGATATAATGGAATTATATGGAAAGCAATAACACTAGCTCTAAGATCACGAGGACTTGATTCAAATCGATGGGAGGAAGTGTTGCCTGATGCACTTCACTCTATTCGATCTCTTTTGTGTTCTACAACAAATTGCACCCCTCATGAACGAATGTTCCTACACATGAGATCCTCAACAAATGGACAGTCACTACCATCTTGGCTAATGAGCCCAGGACCAGTTTGGCTGAAGAAATGAACCGAAATTCAAAGCAAGATTCATCAGTAGAAGAAGTTGAATTGATTGAGGCAAACCCAGAGTATGCTCACATTCATCGCCCTGATGGACAAGAGTCCACTGTGTCGCTCCGTCATCTTGCCCCTAAGATAACCCGAAAATCTAGCCGGGTAGAATGATATGATAAACCATATGTTTTCGTTGTCATTGATTCATTCATAAATATCAAATGTTGTTGATCCGTTACTAGTAGAAAGTCATGTTCAATTTTATTTGATTAAAGCTCTACAAATGAAGAGTTTACTTATTTCAATCATCATGAAAACAAGTTAACCTTTTTTAAAGCAAAAAATTTGCATTTTTCTGCACATTTTTTGCAATATCTCAAAAACTTCTGAAGTTACGAACCTTAAATTAATTTCATTGGATTCCTCGTCAAATTTTACATAAGATTGCACTAGTTTTAAACATATTTTAGCCATAAAAAATTATTAAAAATAAAAATTGATATAAAAATTTTGGACTTTCCGCCACGTTTTTTCAGCTAATCCTTGGAAATTGACAACAATGTTATACATGGTTGATCTCGTATTGATCTCCTCTATCAATCTATGTAGGTCTCAACGCTAGATTCCGCGGCCCATAAACTAAAGTTCCCCCTTTTTTATAATAAATAAATGAATGATTGCAGTATTTATTATTGAAATTTCATTATTAAAAAATTGAAAACCTGAATTCACATATTATCTAAACTAGAATATTGTTTTTAAAATGCATAATTCTGTTACGAGCAAAATGAATTAGATTGGATTTTCAAATGTACCGCCATAAATACCCCATAAAATGGCCGCTCCATAAGGAACATGAGTTTCATGACCTGTATTTATAGACCTTGGGTTGAGTTAGTGTTTGGATAAAAAGGCTATGGGAGAACTGTCGGTTGGATGAAGTGGATTTCAAAAAATTGGGCGACATTGTAGATTGGGTGAAAAATAAACAAACGATAGTCTGTCGTTTTTATAGGTTATAGTATAACATAGCGTATATAATATAACCTCTATATATTATATTAGATTGATTAGCAAATACATGTGTGATGTAATATCACACACATTAAGGCCTTGGTATAGCCAGTTAATTTGGTATAGCCAAGTAAGCTTAGTAAACTTGGTATACCAAGCCGGTAGCCTAATAATGCTTGTAGTGAAAAATGTAAAAAGCCTTTTCGTGCTCAATAAGCAGGAGGACGGGCTGCCAATAATTAAAAAATGTATGGAGTGGGCTATATACAGGTACGTTAAGATAGATTATTTATTCTTTTATATTTGAGCACCCTATTCTTTGAGTAGCCTATTTTGAGCATACTGTTCCTTAAATAGTCCTTTTGAATAAGGTACCGTAGTAGTTGCATGTAGTATAGCGGGTATCGACATGCGACATCAACTGAAACTGAGACTTCCTTGTTATAAAACGCTCCATCATGAGTTTTGAGAAATCATACCTACATAATATAATGATTGGGAACTTTAGTATATGATCCGCGGAGTCCAGCATTGGGGGACCTACATAGATTGATAGGGGGAGGTCAAGACGAGTTCAACCATGTATCTATCACATAGTTGTCGATTTCGAAGGATACCTACATGGATAAATTCCTCTTGACCTCCCCTTTCGATTTATTTAGGTCTCAATGCTGGACTCCGTGGCCCAATACACTAAGGTGCAGTAATAATGAATTTCATAGATAAAATGAGATTGAAAAGATGAAAGCTGAAATTCACACACAAAGTAGGCCTACTGATCTGAATGAAATTTTTAGAACGCTTAGAGAGGAGAATAGACATTTGTCTGGAATAGTTACGTCAATTTCTGTTTCTATTGAAGCACTAGAGGCAGCAACTTAGCATTAAGATATGAAAAGATTATGGTTGGAGAAGAGAGAGATAAGTTGAGAACAATTTCACCTAAAAGGCGTCCTAGGCAGCCCGATGATAGATGCGAGACTCTCGGCGATGGTGATGTTGCTGCACTTGAGTGTGAATCCAACTCACCCCTCCCAATATCAAGGTACATCACTATGCAGACAGAGTAGAAATGTTGCACTAGAGTTCATGAGGAATTGCAACTATAATTTCACTTTGTTCGTGAAACCAGGAGCCAAGTTATGTGATTTCATGCCGGATAGACTTGCGGATTTTGGCAGTAATGATGTACTGGTGATCCAGGCTGGGTCCAATGACGTCAGCAAAAATGAAGCGAAAGACGTCCTGACAGCTCTAAGAAGAAGTTTAGCGTCATAGTTTTCTTATTCCACACCGTTTTGACTTGGCGGACTGGTCTTGTGTAAATAGATTGATAAAAGAGACTAATATAGCATTACGTAAATTGTGTAATCCGTTTCCTAATTGTAAATTTATTGAGATAAGTAATTTGGGGAGAAGATTCCATACAACTCACGGCCTTCATCTCATAAGTTGGGCAAAAAAAATTTAGCGATAGTATATCAGGTGCGTGAAATATATTGTAAGTAATGTAAAATCGTCTCCGGCAATTCCGCTCCACTCTTCTTTTTTTGCTTAGACGGTCTCCAATTGGAGCCAACAGGTTTTCATTTAGGTATTAAGCAGACAGGCATTTTTAATGTTGACTTATCGCATACTTCATTTGTAACTTTTCGTAATGACAATGACTATGACAATCTTGAATACAGCAATGTAAATAATACTTACGTTGGAATGGCAAGTAAGAGCTCCACTCATAACTGCCGTGATAAATTGAATTTTCTATTTTGGAATGTTCAGGGGATTTGTAATAAATTTGATTACTTATCGATTGTTTGGAAAAAGTATAACATCAAGGTTCTTGCAGTCGCTGAGCATTGGATTGGAAAATCGGATTTAAACTTTGCAAACTTACCCGGTTATAGAGCTAGTGTCTATTGTAGAACAAATCAAATAAGAGGAGGTGCAGCAATATTGTGGAGGATGGACTGGCATACAGGGTGCTTGAGCATATTAAAGGTAGTCTATTGAAATGATCTGTGATATTGCAGCCATTGAATTGATTGAGGAAAGAGTGATAATTTTATCTGTCTATTGACCATAATAGGAATGAATATTAATTAATTTAAGAGTTTTATAGACTGTTTATATATGTTCTAAGTGCAATTTCCACTAGTAAGAGTAGTTTAATCATATGTGGTGTTTTTAATGTCAATTTTATTGGAATGATTGTTGAAAAAAAGATTTATTGATGTTTTCGCTGTTTGCCTTGAGTATTACTGTTATGGACGTTACCAGACCTTGTTATAATGAAACTATTGTCGGGTCGTATATTGATAATAATATTCACTGACATCCACAAGAGCAGATGGTCATCTGAGATTGTACATACTGTGTTTCCTGATCATGACGCTATTTTGTTTAGGTTCAATTGTATTGTTAAGTTTGAGAATAATTGTAAGGAAGGCACTGTAAGTAAAATTATGTACAGATTACTAAATAATGATAATATAAGATACTTCGATTGTCTTGTCAAGTCGATTAACTGGATATATACCTATAAATATATATTTTATAAATTGAAACAGGATACACACGACACGGATGGATTAAAAACACTTAAAAACTTACATTTAAACGAAAATGTTCGGGAGCTGGGCCCTCTTTGTCAATCAAAGAATCAAACAGGAAGTGAAGTGGTGCAGATTTGAATATTCCAACGGTCGTGACCACAGAGACGCGGTAGAGATGTTGTGTAGACCATAGAGCACAGACGAATGGTGGCGTACTGATTGAAGGAGTATTATGGGATTAGTTGGTGGGCCATTATGGGTTACAAGCGGGAGATTTCAAATTTGAGTGGGTTATGGATAAGGAAAGGTGTAGATTATCAATTGATAGAAAAAAGGAGATTTAAAATTAGAAATCCGAAATGAAGTAGAATAAAATTAGAAAATGGAATTATAGAATTGAATTGGAATGAAAATTATTTTTATTTTTATTGAAAATTTATTATATATTTGATATCTGTGAATTCTTTTATATATGATGAAATTTATTTCAATTTAATTGAACAGTTGGTGTAGAGTTGACAGCTATGGTACTATTGCTGTCTGTTGAGACCAGGACTGGAAGCAGCTCCAAGCACCCAAATAAAAGCCAATTCTTTTGTCTTGACATCATGGAGGGGGCTGTGGGAGGGAGGGTGACAAGGACTTTGACTTTGAAGCATTGGTCAAAGTTCTTGTTCTGCTCAGAGCCATGGGTGGGAATGGGTAGGGAAGTATTACCTTTAAAGGAAGCCCTGTGATTGTTGATCCGGAGACCCGGAGGTTTAGGGCAGTGGTGGTTTCACCTATGTAGAAGGCAGGACAGAAGTTGCAGGAAAGGAGGTAGATGCAATTATTGGATTGATGGATTTGATGGGTGTAGTTGGTGATAGGACTGGTAAAGTAAATGGAAGGATCAGTGATAGGGCAGGTTTTACAGCGGGGCGTTTGCAGGGTAGGGTACCAGGTGGAGTTCGAATTTCATCAGAGGTGAGTGATTGGTTTTTATTAAAAATTCTTTTGAGGTTAGGAGGCTGCTTGTAAATGAGGGTGGGTGGTTGCTGGAAAAGGTGTTTGGTAGAGGGATTGGAGGAGACAACATGGAACAGATCTTTAAGGACAGGTATGAGGTTTTCGATTCCAGGGAAGTAGGTGGTACAGAGCTTTGGAGTTTGTGGGATTTGGGAATTTTTTGTGGTTGGATTAGTGTCTGTTTTGGAGGAGATTTGTTTCTGTAACAACATTTCAGGATAGTTACATTTCAGGAGGGATTGGTGGAGTTTTTTGAGGTACTGGTCAAGATGGTGGGGATCACTGCAAATTTTTTTGCCTCGGATATATATTTTCATATAGATGTGAAATTTAGATTTAAAAAATTCATGGAATTATTCCTAGCTGCTGTGAATGGTACTTTTGAATCAAAAACTAGAAAATCTAATGATCTCAACTGGAATAACAAGTGGTATAGTAATGAATTGATGAATTTGAAAAATGAGTGTGATAAAATGTATCATTTGTACAAAACATACCATGAGCCTGAAATTCTTGCTACTTATAAAGAGTTCAAGAAGTTGTATAGGATGAAAACTAAGGATAAAAGAATGAAATATTATAGCGATTTGATTAGTGGTTCAATTAATAAGAGTAAAACCTTGTGGAAAATTGTTGATAATCTCACAATGTAAAAAGTTGTGCTAGGGTATATAATAATGATATAACGTCGGAAGACTTCAACAATTTTTTTGTGGAGAGTGTTTCTCAAATAGCAATGAGCATTCCTGCTAGTATCAATTATACCTCCTATCCTATTACATATGTAAACTAGCAGGGTACCGTGCTTCGCTACGGGAATTAAATGTTCAGATTATTTTTGTAAAATATTTATAACCTGAATTCTACCAAAGCCGTTATAATCGTTTTTGAGATCCATCATACAAACAAAAATTGCTTGCTGAATATAACTTGAATAATAAATTAATATAGTCTCGTCACTGTCATAGAATTTTGTATCTGAAAAGGTGCTCTCCCTTTATGAAAATGTTATTATATATAGGACCGTTTCAAGTTTCATACGAATACATTTCTATAATACTTAGTTACCCAAAAATCGTTTTCAGTAAGTGTGATGATTAGTTGCGTTGCTATCTCCTCAATTTGAACAACACATTCAACTCTGTTGAAATATACATTCAACTGCGTATTTTAAAAGCAATCAAAAGTTAGTGATGTCTTATGGTGTCACCCAGTTGCTCTTATGCACTCATCTTGACATCAGGAAATATTTTTATTGAATCATGTAATGTTTTCAAATTATATTGCTAAATGTTATAACCACAGCTGTTAATTTTCTCTCTTCCTCTCTTTAGTTTTCAACAAACAATGGAAATTTCTGTTTCAATAAGCTGCCACTTGCATGATCAATTTTTCCTTCAAGTTATCTCAGAGATGAGACTCAGCTCAAATTTTTGTATCACGGACATACTATTTGCTAGGAGCATCTTATGATCTGCCCTCTATCGGTAATAAATAGAGAAATTGGGCCACAGCTTGGCATGAAAATTATTGAGTCTAATCATTTGAATTATTAATTGATGTATTGGAAGTGCTCTGTAGAATAGTAGACTAATTGCAGCAAATTTTGTAGAATATTGGGCGGGGCTTAAGAGTCGACCTCGACTTTATCCATTGGCAATTAATATTTCTCGTTGACAGTTATCTAATTAGCAGTGATCATGTTATTTTTGCTTTTGCTTGATGCAATTGAAAATAGAACTCCAATTCAAGTTTATTTGGAATTGGTTGACTCTGGTATCCATGGATCTCTTGCTTATTCTGGAATTTCTGGCATAGTCTATCGCTTAAGCTGGTTTACACCGAAGCTATTGACAAAATGTTGATAACTTAATCCTTATGGATTCTATTAGATTGAACGGAACTTGACTAACACATATGTTCATCAAATGTTTACATTTTGTTAATAACTTTGGTGTAAACACAACTTTATTCTTCGTTTCACTTATTCAAAAGTGCAAAAGCAGCCAATCCACTGATTCTTTCTTCCATGGAAGTCCATTTATATAAGAGTCCATTCATAATAATTAGTTAAACATTTAATGTGGCTGGTTTCTCATGTCCTAAACTTTACTACTGTACCATAAATATTGAAGTGGGAATTTCCAAGTGGACATTTTAATGTTAATTTGAATAATTGTGAATTATTACAAAATAAAACAATTATTACAAAAGAAGAAATTATTATATAATTCATAGATCATACAGAAATGTTCTATCTAATCACAGTAAATTGAGATTAATTCCAGAGGAATACAAAAATTTCCCTCACAAAGGCCCGGTTGCACAAAAGCCGGTTGAATTTTAATCCTGATTAATTTCACGTGAACCAAATCAGAGAAGACCATTTCAAAAAGATGGATCTACTGGAATTTATCAGGATTGAAAATAATCCAGCTTTTTTGCAACCGGCACTAAGTACCTGATTGAATGATTACAAAAGTTCAACAGCTGAGTCATAATTTTGACACAGTCCCACACACATGAACTCGCTCACTCACTTCCATCATCAACAGACGACAAAATAATTATTATCAGCTGTTTTTCCAAGGATAAATAATAATTACCCTTTCAATGTCCTTCAGCGAGTTTTCCCAGGGATGAGACCTAGTGCAATCGAATTTTTATATTATAAACCCACTATGCTCTGAATTTCGTGAGAATCGTTAGAGCCGTTTTTGAGATCCGGTGAAATACAAACATATAAACATCTAAATATCTAAACATCCAAACATCTGAACATCTAAACATATAAACAGAAATTGCTCGTTTTATAGTATAGGATGAAAGGAAATAGGACCAGATGATGGAATATTATGTTTTTTTTATATAGTTTTTAGCTGATTTTGAAACATGAATATATAAGGTCCAGTAGCTCAAAAGCCTGTTCAATTTCAATCATGATTAAATTCCATGAGAACTAATCAGAGCAGGGGTTTTCTTCAATAGAAGGCTTCTCTGATTGGTTATCGTGGTATTTAGTCCGGATTAGGAATTAACAGACAGGACAACTGGCTCTCTCAAGGCCATGGCTGCATAGAAACATAGAGCAACAGAGGAACCAATACAACAGAAGCTGAAGAAATTAGTCGCATTTCTATCACCTCACAATAAACATCAATTCAACTACCATATGTTTGGAGAGATCGATTTTAAATTTATTTTGCTATCATCCGGTCACTTTCTCTACCTATTCTTCCAGATGTTCCATGAATACTGCAATGTTTTAAAATAAGATCGCTAAATTTGGTAACTCAACTACAGCTATTATAAAATTTTTCATTTGCTCACACTTTCTTTCTCACGTTTTCAACAGAGTATGGCAACTTTTTTTGATCAGCTGCTACTTGAGGACCAATAATCCTTTCCGAAAGAGCTTCAGCGATTTTTCCCAGAGTTGAGACCTATTCCAAAATATTTTTTTTATCGCAAACGTACTCTATTCCTGATTTAATATAAAAATGTTAGAGGCGTTTTCGAAATCCGTCAGACATACATACATATCTGCAAACACACATATTTGAACAGAAATTGTTCGCTTAGTATAATTGACTTCAATGATTATGATTTCATTTAATGAGAGCTTATTTCACATAATAATAACAACGGGTATAAAAAGTGAAAATGTCAAACATGATAAATTGAAATTGAAACTAATAACAGCTGGCATAAGAAGCAAAAATGGCAATCATAATTTTGAAATCGAAACAGTAGCTATCATCTTATCTCCATCTGATCTAATGTAAACAAATCATAGTAAGATTCGCATCAATGTGTCAGCATTATTTGAATGGGGAGCATTGATGTTATTAATGAGGTATACTGACAGTTTCAAGTGAATATCAATGAACTATTATGCATATTCTCCAATATTTTTATCGAAAGCTACCTTCTATTTTCTTTGGTAACACAACTAATGTTTGGGAATAATTGATTCATGGGAAAAGTGCCTTACTTCTATTGAAGATATTTTTACATTAGGAAAAGCAACAACAGCTATTTGGCCGTTTTATTAAATAACCCCTTTCTTTCGTCAAGTTAAATTCTGGCCGAATTTCCTCATTTTTTGCACACAGATTCCACAACGGACACTTCTGAAGTTTTAAAAATAAACTCCATTCATCATACTGAATAATTAAAATTTCATCGAATTTTTTTAAGCTGTTCACGCAATCTGTCAGATATACAAACAAAATTAGTCTTGATAGAATAGGATCAATTGATAGAACTTCCGTCATAAAAGTTTGTTTTATGAAACATAAAAATTATCTATACTCCCAGGAATAGAAATAAAAATATTTATTCTTATTATTATATTCTAATATTTATAAATCTGATTACCCTCTTTAAAATTATTCAACACAACATGTTTCGGCTATAAATAATGCCATTATCAAGTGATTGGAAAATAAATAATAATATAATATTCTCAGGAATAGCTCTGATTGACGTAGCAGTGCCCAATCAATTTTTCCGCGATAAATGCATTTTAATCTTCAACTTGGTGCCAACCTAAGAAAGTACTATTATTTTTTGTTTACAATTACTGTACCTGTATGACTGTATCTAATATAAACTATTAAATTTTAAACTCTAATTTATTTGTCAAATCAAACAATTACAATTAAGTTACAATTAAATGAAATATATTACACTTATCCAAACTTCCTCACACAAAATATTGAAATAAAATGTAATGACATGTGAATAGTATATCAGAATGTATACATAACAACATAAATACTAATAATATTGTAAATGATTTAACAAATATTACTAAGCGGAAAAATATAACATTTTTGTCCGCGCCTGAGTGTTAGGATAAGTTTTCATGCCAAAAATTCTAAGAACCTGAACATTTGGTTTTAATCAATCAAAATCCAAAATTTCTTATTTTTAAGTGTTTGCACTAAAAATTGGTCTCAAATTCAAGAGTGAATAGAAAATAGCTTACTTTTTGGACTTGATGTATCAATGAAAAATCGGCGAAGGAAAAGTTTTGAGCTGTGCCTGTTGATCCTTCCCCAATCATTTAATGATTTGTGAATAAATACATAATTAAATAAACGAAGATCGAATAATTATCAAGAAGTAGGAAAAATAAAAGTGAGTGAAATCTGAGAACTCTGTTAGAAAAAGTAGAATAATACAGATAAAAATAGGCATTCATACTCTGTTCAACCAGTAATTTAAGGAAAATTCAATTATTTAGGAGTTATTACATTCTTTAGAGAAAACTGTAAGTCAATTTAAATATTTTCTGAAAAAAATGTTGTAAAACACAATCCAAGCAGAATAATAATACGGTACCCAAAATGCTCTGTTTTACTTTTTTAAAAATAAAATTCATAGTTGCATAGAGCCATTTGTAACACCATTCATATTCGTATCATGGTACACATATCTTATCATACACCTGTATCAGACAAGTAAATATGATTAAATGGAAGTCTGAATTCTCCAATCTCAAGTGACTATCCTGATTAATGAAATCAGTTCAGTTCAATCATACTTGGTAGTATAAAAAATATTTTTTTTCTATAATATTTATCCAGATTCAGGATCACACTTAATTATATTTATTCTTATAACACTTGATAATATCTACATTGAAAAAATATGTTTTTGTTGCTTTTTCAGATGCTACATCTTGTTATTCATTATTTGCCATGATATCATGAATGAATAAATTTTTATAATTATCACAAATTACTATTATGAAGTTGCAACGAAATCAATTCTCACTGTCATCAATCAAGGTATCATTAGATTGAGAACCGTGACAATACTAAATATAGGCCTAATGTGTTCAATGGAGAATAATATTTTATTCAATATAATATTATGTTTCATGTTTTGTTGTTTTATTAGACGGCACCGCTTGATATTCATGTTATAATGAATGAATATATTATTTGTATAATTATTGCAAATCACTAATATCAACTTCTCTCAATCATCAATCAAGGTACAATTGTTCAAAAGTTTCATTAAAAAAAGAAATATTCCAATCAAATCTATCATCAGACTATGGCAGAAGAAAATACTTTATTGTGAATACGATCAATTGAGAACTCTTTTCAATCAATCAATAATTTTATTCAACACAAACACACAATAAAGATCAAAAGACAAAAACAATACAATCAAAATACAAATTTCTAATGAAAATTCAAAAACAGGCTTCATGTTGGAATTCTTCTTATCAAGATTTCTGTTAGAATTTTACCTTAAATATCTAATTCTTCTACAGACGGACCTTATATGTACATCGACAGGCTGCCCTATTTTATTTACTGAGAAGGTGATGTGGCTATATTCAAATGTATTTTTATCTAGCCAATTCTTAATTTGTAATATATTTGTTCAGCTTTAGTGTAAACTTCATTCCAAGTTTTAATGTGGAAAATAGCTGCAGTATCATATGCAAAGGATATCACAGATGAATTAGAAGCCTTAAACTTAGAAGTTCGTTGACATAAAGAATAAAGAGGATGGGTGATAGCACATTATCTTGAGGAAAACCATATGTAGTTACTAGAATGATCATTAATGATTAAAGACTGGGTTCTTCAACTCCGGTACGGTAGCTTTTAAAAAAGTCATTGGGGACTCTCCTTAACCTATAGTACTCAATTTTATTCCCTACCTAGGTTCAAAAGGGTTTCCAGCATATGTGTGAATGTAAAACTACTTGATGATCTAATCATCCAGATAGATTGTTCTAAATATCTGTTATTGAATATTTTTTATTTCTCTACCTATTGGTTTTTTCAGATTGACATAACGGCAGGACCGCACATAATGAAGCTTCCGTTCAATAATTCTGTTCCATGAACAAATACTCTCTATTATACCTCACAATATCTGCAAACCTCAAATTTTGAGGTGAGTTAATTTATGAATCAATTTCATTGATAATTATAAAAACTCCAATCATCAAAATATTATGTTTTGACTTTTTAAAATTTCTAAAAAGTCTATTCATAGAAAATATATTCATAATATATATATAAAAGTCCTGACCGGCCAGGTTAGCCGAGTCGACTAAGGCGTTGCACTCTTCAGTCTGCTAGTGCTACCTGGTCGTGGGTTCGAATACCGCAGAATCCCATCGAATAGGCATGGACGTTTGAAAATTTCATTAAATCACGATCGCACTTTCTCATTACCCATGCACAAGCAAAAAGCTCACGTGAAAATTAATAAAAAAATCTGGTGTGGCGCACTCTCCATCATTCTGATTGAATTTAACTGATGTATGAAAACTACAGTATTCCTCTTAATTTGTTATATTCTCATCAAGACTCAACCAGGTTTCTGTCAGTATAATTATAACAAATTTGTGTTTAAGACATTCCAAAAGAATGATAAAATCAAAATTTTTCCGATAACTCCTAATATTTAAATGTATAATACTTGAAGCATTCATGCCGTTCTCTCTCAAATAGTCGGCATACACACCACATTCATCAAACTCCTCACATCCAACGCGTCTGTAATCACTCAATTCATCCAACACATTCATTCAGTTACTGTACTCCGGCTGGTAGCCTAATAATTATACCAATACTAATAATGATGATAGTGAACAATACTACATAATATTGTAAATGCAGTAATAATTTGAGAAGAATGCATGACAATAATGTACCAGTCCAAGAGTTATTTAGTGAAATCAATAAACCCAAACTACGAAAAAATAATTGTTTGAATTATCAAAGAATGAAAATAAAATAATTAAAAAAAATATAGTGCTTCAAAATTCAGCTCAAAAAAAGATAATAGCGATTGAAAAAAGGTAGCATTCCTTTTCTAGAGAAAATAAAGTAATACATAAGAATATATTGAACATTTTTTGCCAATTAGTTCTTGAAAAAGCTAAGCAAACGCAGAAAAACGCTGGGAAAACGCAGATTTTGAGTGTATCTTTGATTTTTTTTTTCAAATCTGTTCTTAATAATAAAAATAATAATTCCTATAAAAATAATAATAATAATAATAAAATGTATTCCTCTAAGTATACAGAATATACAATAAATTGGAAATGTCAGCCATGAATTAAATGAAGATCTAAACAAATAATCACGTCAATTCCTCAAATTCTATGTACTATAATACAATAATATTACTTTCAAGTATAATGTCAATAGGAAATATGAATATATATTCAGAAATAATTGTTAAATATCCCTTCATCCATATTAAAATACTCAGCTAGTGAATAAAGAGGATTTTCCATTAGAAGTATTTTTGATCTATTCTTGAAAGCATTTATTGGGGTACGCGCCCCCTTAATCCTCCGACACACCCAGAACCTGACAGGAGTAAACAGCGACTATCTCATCCATCGACACCGTACGCCAGCGACAGGGAAAGACTGTTTTGAAAGAGTCTGGAATTGGCGTGTGCGTTAGGCGACAAAACCGGACACTTTTACATTCGTACAGAAACGACAAAGTCACACACATCGAATCTCTGACACTTCCAAAACAAGACGGTTAGGTTACACTTCTTGGACGGACTGTACTATGCAGAGCTGTCTTGTTTTATTCAAACAATGGTCATTGTTTGATGAATCCCCATGTGTAGGCTATTCTTAACAAGACCATTGACAATTTATTTCTGAAACCTATCACTCATTTCTATCTCTCTTAGTAGTTATATAAGGCAATGACTTATCTTGTAACTGTATAATTCGTTATATATCATTCCTATTTTGTGCAGTTGTCTCTCTTTTCTGCAGTTATTTGGAGCATAAATAATAGAGCTGTTAGTGAATTTCTTGACACAAAACCAAAATAACTTCACTTCATAGTTAAATTATCAAGATTAGTGAGTACACTGAAACCTCTCGATAACTCTATAATTCGTAGTTTTGCCATCAAAAACACTGTAATTAGTATTCCCATAATGATAAATACACTAATATGCAATTTTAACTGATAACTCCAGTTATGAGTTCATTGAAAGCTCTATCGAATCAGGGGTGCCAGCCCCCCCAAGGGCAATGGCGCATGCCCCCCCCAATCCAAGTGTAATGCCCCCCCCAATCCAAGTGTAATGCCCCCCCCCAAAGTATCCCAATTCGCAACCCGTTAGTTTTTAAAATTAGTCAGTGTATGACAGTAAAATTCACATCTTACATTCTAATCTTCCAAAGGACATTATTCACCTTTGTTCTTGTGGGGAATTCTTTCTGTTTTCATTATATTATGAAAATATATACCATCGTTTCTTATCTCTTTTAAAATAGGAATAAAGTATCTTTTTGATATTATTTTTGAGACTAGCAGTGCACCCGTTCTTGTTCGGGAGGACTAAAAAGTACTACATTACATCAGGAAAACTACATGACAAATATTTTAATAGGATATTAAAAGATAAGTAAGGGAGGCTTTGCTTTTTAAATGTAAAGGTTACTTATAAAAAGTTGAATAATAATATCATTGATATTCTTTTATTGCAAAAGAATATTGCATAGCAATTTTGGTGAACATTCATACAAATTTGGAACGATTTTATTCATACAATATATAATGTCGGCAAGTTTAGGTATTCTAAATCCTATACTATTAAACGAGCAATTTCTGTTTAGATGTTTAAATGTTTATAATCATATTATGTTTGTATTTCACCGGATCTCGAAAACGGCTCTAACGATTCTCACGAAATTCAGAAAATAGTAGGTTTATCATATAAAAATCCGATTGCACTAGTTCTCATCCCTGGGGAAACTCGCTGATGGACATTAAAAGAATTTATTCATCCTTGGAAAAACAGCTGATAATTTCGTCGTCTGTTGATGATGGAAGTGAGTGAGCGAGTGCATGTGTGTGGGACTGAGACAAAATTATGACTCAGCTGTTGAACTTTTGTACCTAATTCAATCAGGAACTTAGTGGCAGTTGTACAAAAGCCGGTTAAATTTTAATCCTGATTAATTCCAGTAGAACCAATCAGATAAGCTATCTTTTTGAGATGGTCTTCTGTGATTTGGTTCACGTGAAATTAATCAGGATTAAAATTAAACATGTTTTGTGAAAGAAATTTTTGCATTCCTCTGCGAATTAATCTCAATCCACTGTGATTAGATAGAACCATTCTGTATGAACTATGAATATTTATTATAATTCTTCTCTCGTAATAATTTTTATATGCTTTTGTAGTTTTGTAGGTACTCCAGAACGGAGCTAGGTGCCCCGATATTTATCATAAATTGGAACAGGTTGTCACTGATGTTGTGTTGTTGGTAGTATTTACTTTTTAACATTACAGGAGTAAATAACACAAGTCGAACAAAATGTATCTTTAAATGGTTTGATTTTTGGAATGAAGATATCATCTGAACAAATACATCTTGTATATTCTATCTATTAATACCAAATATCGGGGCACCGAGCTTTGCTCGTTATTCATTCATTGATAAACAGAACTCAATTCTTTGAAATGATTGGGAAAGGACTAACAGGCACAGCCCAAAACTGTTTCTTCCCCGAATTTTGATTTATACACTATAAAATTTATAGTTGGAATATTTAATATTCCAAAAAGTAGGTTTTGTTTCATACACTTGAATTCAAGTGAAATTTTCAGTCCAAATATTCGAAAACATAAAATTTCTAATTTAGTTTGTTTACATACCAAATTGAATAACAAAATAACACTCACTAATCACTTAGAACTGTAAAATAATGATTAACTTTGAATATTATGATATATACCATCTCATGTCAACAAATCAGATTACTGTATTTTGATCGAGTCAATTAAAATTTCTAGATTTCTCGCGAGATACGATAAGCTAATTGATTACATAGCTGATCTCCCACACAGGCACACGCATCTTCTGTTATCGACAGACGACGAAATCATCATCTGTTTTTCCAAGGATGAATAATTATCATTTTCATGTCCTTCAGGGAGTTTTCTCAGGGATGAGACCTAGTGCAATCGAATTCTGATATCATAAACCTACCATATTCCGAATTTCGTGAAAATCGTTAGAGCCGTTTCCGAGATCCGTTGAACATAAATAACCATATAACGAGATAGCCAGATAAAAAATAGAAAAATATGAACAGATATACAGAAATTGCTCGCTTAATATAATAGGATAACAGCTTCTAGTCCAGTCAAATGATCGTTTTTCAGGAAACAGCCCCGAAAGAATTTTTTTTGATGGTTCTATCTGTATTTTGGGGCGCTAAATTCTAATCTGAAATTTGCTGACACGCCAGAGGGCGACTTCACCCCAAAAATTTTGGACTTTTTTAAGTTTTCCATTTAATCTCGAGAACCTTGAATTTATCGAGAAAAAGCATTCTCTTATAATATTAAAGATAATAAAATTTACAATGAATTGACTGGTCGCGCTGGACTACTCTTTGGATTTTTTATCTGAAGTGTTCCACAAGATACACAACTTTGAATGTGCGAGAAATTTGTGATATTTCCCCCATTTTCACAGTCTCGCATATGCAACGTTGCGTATCTTGTGGACCACTTCAGATAAAAAATCCAAAAAGTAGTCGAGGTTGTGATGAATTTTCTCCTCTTTTCACTCCCATGAATTATACTTCTGTTTTCAATACCGTTAAAAAGTTACAGCCATTTGAATGATGATCTTTATTTTCTCATTTTTCTTGCGATTTTACTGTTATTAAAGAGTCTCTAAAATGAGTACAATACATGATAGAAACTTGCGATTGGTCTTAAATGAGAGAAAATTCATGCTTTATAAGCTGAGTTGTCTTAAATTGATCTTGCATCACTGTTTATATCGAAAAACTGTCGAGACTGTGAAAATGATAAAAATATCGAAAATTTATTGATTTTTTTAATCAAACGTATCTTACTTCACGATTATATTTTTATAAAAATCATTCACCTCACATATAAGAGGAGATTCTTTACTTCAAATCAAGACCAAGTATTATTTTGAGTTACCAAGACACACAGTTTTGAATATAGAAATCGGTCATTTTTCTATGCATTGAAATATGGGCTAAAATATACTAAAGGAGGAATTTCCTATTTTTTTAACAAATTTTAGTGAGATGATACATGATTTTCAACCGCCTTGACGAGCTGATATGAACGAGCTGTAGTACGAGGAGATGTGATCATTCAGTCAAAAGTTATAAGTGCTTAAAAATTCTTTCGGGCTGTTTCCTGAAAAACGACCATTTGACTAGACTATTATACAAAACAGAAAAAAGTAATGAAGTATTACAATAATTACTTGATTACTGTGTGGTAAATAGGGTGTAAATTTGAAAGATTGAAATTGGCTTCATTTGATATTTTTGACAAAAGAAGTTTTTTCTTCTGTCAAATTCACTAGAGTTTGCGATGTTGTTTATAATTGCATTTTCATTTCAGAGACATTAATATCATCATGAAACGCCTTCGAAATTAAAATAATTATTAGATTAAAATGTACATTACAATACAACTTATCATTGTGCTTTTAATGTAAATTAGGTTGCAACAGCAAGGAAACTCAAACACATGACCATTAACAATTAAAATTAAGCAAAGGAAATCAGAATAATAGTGGATGATGAAGTTATAATTTATTTTTGTCAAAGATTTACCTTCAAACTCATAGGCTTAAAATTACTAAAATTCCTGCATACAACATATTATCAATTGTATTTCTCATGCTTTATATTGAGTTACACTTTGCAAAATATAACATTGTAAAGGTGGGAAAAAGTATTAAAATTAACTACATTAGGATATATCTATTTAATACCTTGATTTTTTAGCCATGATTCAAAATGTTGACATAAAATGTAAAAAAAATCGTGCCCCCCCAAAAATGTTGATGGCGCAAATTGCGCCATGCCCCCCCCCCTTGTGGGCACCCCTTATTATCGATTCACGTATAATAATATAACTAGAGACACACTGGGTTAAAGAACTCGCTCATGAAAAGGTATTGATCTCTGAAATCTTTTACAAGTTTGTCAAATTAATATTTATAACAATATTTTCTAATATCCATTCATAGAGGCTATATTATGAATTATATGGGTAATGATGGGATCAGTATCTATGATACAATTTTTTCGTATTTTGTTCTATCAGCCACGATATTGCAGAACCTGATATATAATATATATTGATATTGCAGAGCTTGATATATATTCGTCACCCACCAAAATTTGTATTCAACGCTTGGTCCCGTAGGCTACAAATTATAGAGGTTCTACTGTGTTGAATGTAGTCTACTGGAGGGTGAATATACTCGAACATTGAGTATTTTGAAGATAATAATTTTTTTTTAGTATTGTTTTTCATTTTGAATTTCCTTTTATTTGAAAACCAGCAATAGAACTTTGAGATAATTGGTCTATCTTTTCATATTCCCTAAAAACTACCTGATTGTTATAAGCTAATTTTAGTATGTGCTTCCTCAACATAGAAATACCATTTTCTTGGAATACGGGGATGTAGAGGCATATTTCTATAAGATAGAATCCCTGGAAGATTGGATATGAGAGCATGTTGTCAATGGAAATGAGTAGAATACAAAAACTTTGAAAAGTATAATAAAGTTGAATGAAATCAGCTTCAATTATTGTATGGTAATTGTATGGCAAGATTACGATACCTACTCATGAATTCTACATAGAAATCCTATTATATTTAGCGAGCAATTTCTGTATATATTTTTATATTTATCTGGCTATTTTTATATCTGGTTATTTATGTCCAACGGATCTCGAAAACGACTCTAACGATTTTCACGAAATTTGGAATATAGTAGGTTTATGATATAAAAATTTGATTGCACTAGGTCTCATCCCTGGTAAAACTCGCTGAAGGACATTAAAAAGATCATTCATCCTTGGAAAAATAGCTGAGATTTTCGTCGTCTGTGGATAATAAAGTGAGTGAGCGAGTGCATCTGTGGAAAATCAAAATATCTCATCCCCGAAATTCGTAAACTGACGTATAGCCAGCTGTAAAATATAAATACGACCTCAAAATAAAAATTCAGGGAAGAAACAGTTTTGGGCTGTGCCTGTTAGTCCTTCCCCAATCATTTTTTTCTGTTTATCAATAAATAAAATAATAACGAGGGAAGCTCGGTGCCCTGATATTGGATTGTGAAACAAGATAATTTTACTGGAATGTATTTAGTAGTTCTGTGAACAGTAGACCCCACGCATTTTTCTCATCCACAAGTATCCAATGTCACCTGTTTGAAAAGAAACTCAGTTCACGTTTGAATTTGTATTCCATATGATATAATTCATCCAGTTCTGTGATAATCTTTCTATCTGATGAGAATTATTTTTTTACAATAAAAAATATCATAATTTCTTCAGCATTATTAAGTTTATTTGATTATTTTTAATCAACTATTAAATTAGTTTTTTCAAAAGTGAGAATATTGATAATGATGGGCACGCATAATAATACCAATATCGGGGCACCGAGCTTCCCTCGTTATTTATTTATAAACTATTGATAAACAGAACACAATTATTCTTTAAAATGATTGGGGAAGGACTAACAGGCACAGCCCAAAACTGTTTCTTCCCCGAATTTTTATTTATAAATTAATTTTTTTGTATACTATAAATAGTCCAGAAAGTAGGCTATGCTACATACACTTCCATTCAGGTTCAATTTTCAGTCCAAAAATTTAAAAACAAAAAAGGTCTAATTTAGATTATTTACAAACAAATTGAATAACACTCACTAATCACTTAAAATTGTCAAATAATGAATAACTTTGAAAATTATGATATACTCTAGTTTAGAATGATTATCATGTCATTTCAACAAATCAGATTATTTTGATCAAGTCGATTAAAATTTCTAGATAATATTTCTCGCCGATTGATTACACAGCTGGAAATAATTCTGTCTCTCTCCCACACACGCATCTTCTGTTTCGACAGACGACAAAATTATCATCTGTTTTTCCAAGGATGAATTATTGTTATCCTTTTCATGTCCTTCAGTGAGTTTTCCCAGGGTTGAGACCTAGTGCAATCAAATTTTTTTATCATAAACCTTCTACGGTATATGTTCCAAATTTCGTGAAAATTGTTAGAGCCGTTTTGTAGATCCGTTGAACATGAATAACCAGATATAAAAATATAAACAGATATACAGAAATTGCTTGCTTAATGTAATTGGATGACTGCAAAACAAGTTAATAAAGCCAAAGACCTTAAAGATGCATATCTCTTTAAGGTCTTTGATTGAAACTGTAGACCTTATAGAAATTGACACGGTTTTTCCAGACATCTGTGTAATCCACTTGTCAGCTGATTGTTATGAATAATTATTCTATAGTCTGATTAATCCTATCTTCAGAGTAGATGATATATACACAGTGATACCAGAGCATGGAGGAATTCCTTTTCTTTTCATATTATCCTTAACATTCAAAATTTCAAAGAACCTTGTGTATACATCGACGCGCAGTTGAAAAAGGAATATCTCATCGAATTCTATCAACGCGTTTGGCCGTAATTGCGTTACATATAGACAGATAAAAGAAAATCCTAGTTAAAACATAGACCTCACTACGTTCGGTCAATAAACTGTGATATTTTTATAATTATTTAAAAGCAATCAAGCCGTCCATTACAATCATTGAGAGAAAAACCAATAAGTTTCTCATATTATCTTCTCAAATCTTAATACATTAACAATACGCTACCGGTAATTGATGAGTAAATACTGATGTTGAATGAAAAAGACTAAGAAATTGTCAAAAAACCACAGATTAATCTGGTTAAGAAAAATCTGTGGTTTTTTGACAATTTCTTAGTCTTTTTCATTCAATATGAATAATTACCACAATATCTACTTCTCAACTACACAAAAAGTGAAATACTGATGTGATCGATTTCAATGAACATTAAATGAAATGGTTGTTTTTTCTAAATCTCTGTATTTGAGCATTCTGTTAATTTCGAACAGAGCTCACTTTCATGGGGTTTCCTCAGATGATGCAGCAATCACTGAGGAATCTCCAACACAGGTTTCAATAACCCAGGAGAGAGTACTAAAATTAAAACTATTAGTGCTATATTGCTGAATTATTATTGCAAATTATTAATGTTTTTCAGAAAATTATTAATGCCATAAATGTCTCTTAATTAAATGATAAGTTCTGGAGTTTCAATTATTATAATATTTTTCGCATTCCCATTTTTCATTTTTTTATATTTTGAATCCCTTCATTTGGGTCTCTCGTTGTTTAGTTGAATATAGTACGATTATAAAGTATTTATATAGTATTATTCGGTTATATATCTATCACAGAAATCTCTCTCAGCAGCGACTATATAAACGCTTAACATAGGTTGTTAGGGAACGATAATAATAAGAATATGTGATGAATAATTTATCCTGTTCTAGGCGAGCAATATTTCTGTATCACAGATATCCAAAAACTTCAACACTAGAATGTGAATATTCTTTGAAACGGTTTGATATAAATTGATGGGCGATTTCCACCATTCATTATCTCTTGAAATTCTATATTTGAATCTTGCATTAAAACCTTCCCATAAAAAATGTTAGATTCAATGACCAATGAACCAAGATGGGAGACCAAAATTTTGAAGCTACCTACAGATTTTTTTTAAAATTTGAATAGGATTTCCCAGTGGAGCCCACTGTCAAATTATCTTTCGAAAAGGAGCATTAAGTTGTTTTCCTATCAATATTAAGCTGTAGGCCTATATGAATCCATAGAACTTCATAGATTTCTCCGTATGGGTGAATGATTCAGAATCAAAATTCAAATTCGTAAAATTAATAATACAAACGTCAGAGCAAACTTCCTTCAGAATTTGTATTATTAATATTACGCGTATGTTATTGAAGGATAATATAAGGCAGACATGTTACTTTTGTTTCCTGAAAAAGGTGAGTAAAATATTTTGTTGTTCAACGAACTTGACCTGTAAAAAGGTTTGAAGTGTGAGTATTGAAAATTTTAAGCTGATCGATCAACTCTTTCCAGAATCGGTCGAGAGAATGGATGTGTCATCTGCATAGCAAACTATTCTTGAATCAGTACTTAAACCTGTATCATTCATCATCACAAGAAATAGCAATGGTCCTAATATTGAACCTTGTGGTACTCCCTGAGGTACATGGCAAGGCTTGTAAAATTCTTTATTGACATTTACAATTTGTTTACGCTCACTCAAATACGACTTTATCAGCTTGAGGGACCTTTCATGCACGCCTAGATGATGAAATTTTTTCAGCAAAATGTCATGGCTTACAACATCATATGCTTTACTTAAGTCATAAAGCACTAGGACTGCATAACGTTTAGAATTGAAGCAGTCCATAATTAATATATTTGACAATGGAGCTAACCGCGTCAATAGTTGATCTGCTCGCCCTATAACCAAACTGGGTATCTGAGAGTAGGCCATTACTCTTCAAATATTCATATAGTTGAGTCCCAATTTTATATTCAAAAATTTTGCTAAAAATTGGAGGGATAGATATTGGTCTAAAATTCTCAGGTTGATCCTTGCAACCTTTTTTTATAGATGGGCACAGTTCTAGAATGTTTGAGAACTGCCGGAAAGACTGACTCATTCATACAAGCATTAAAACATGATGTTAAGGGGTCCGCAATTGAATGAATAACCTCTTTGATCAATGAGCTAGATATATTATAGATATCATTACTAGTTGTAGATTTCATTTTCGAAACAATGACAAGAACCTGTTCCACTGATACCTCTCTTGAATCAGATTTAGGGGAAAACTCCAAAAAGTTGATTGCTGATATTTCTGATGCAGTAATACTACATCTATTGCTTCAAAAAAATATTTACTGAACGCATCAGGCGAGACTGATGTTTTCCATTGTTGATATGGATTTGAACTTTTTCTAATGATTTTCCAAGCAGCTGAGCATTTGTTGCTTGCCATCTCGTTAAACCTAACATTGGTATTCAGTTTAGATGCTTTCAATTCAGATCTATAGATTCTCCTCAAAATTCCGATAGTTAAGTTTTTCATTTTCCGACCCAAAATTCTTGTATTTATTGTAAGCGATGAGTAACGCATTCCTCAGACCACTTAAAGCAGGCGATAGTTTCATCTTACTAATTTTGTGATTGTTGGGCTTCCTACTT
Organism: Nilaparvata lugens; assembly: GCF_014356525.2. Classification (NCBI taxonomy): domain Eukaryota; kingdom Metazoa; phylum Arthropoda; class Insecta; order Hemiptera; family Delphacidae; genus Nilaparvata; species Nilaparvata lugens. The sequence goes on from NC_052504.1 coordinate 50,195,626, forward strand.
TTCAAAGGAAAAGAACGCTTGAAAAATTCATAAAATGTATTGAAAAAGGTTTGAAAATTGTCTTCAGCTGATTTGTGAATGAGAATACTAGACCAATTTCTACCATAGAGTTGAGAACGCAGATGATTGGTTCCCTCCGTTAGGAGTGCGCCTCTAGAAGGCAAACTGAACAAACCTGCCAAATTTTAACGTATTTGTTCCAGTAGATTTTTAGTTCTGTTGAGGATGAATGAATGAGTGAGTAGGCCTATAATTGAATCAGTGCTTCAGTCTTGCTTCTACAGGCCTAGATGGAAAAAGTGGCTCCTCAGGACCCATGCTCATGACTAACGCCAGAAAAATTTAGTTCACATCTAGAAGGTTATATTATGTTATTCAAATTCATTTTCTACTCTAAAGTTATGGTAGCTACACTACCGTAATCATTGGACACAAAAAATATTTGCAATATATTTATCCTCATTCATAAATAGGCTTTTATGTACTTCGCTCCTATAATAATATTTTTTTAAATTGTGACCTAGTTGACGAATTTAATTCTGATGATTATCCAACAGAGAACATCTACTGATCGCTCATAGCCAAGCTCTATGAAACCCTACTATAAAATAGGTCTATAAAAGGTCTATAAAACCTATTGTAGTTTCTATAGACCTTATTGAGAACTTGTATTTTTTCTATTGTTTCTGAGTTTCTACACATTGGTTGATCTGAATCAAGTTTTCTACTTATTGATAATTTTCCATAACTAAAGCACACAAGTAAAATACAAAACGAATTGTTTATTCAGAAGTTCCAGTATCAAGTTAAAAATCATTGGTAATTCGATTGCATAAGATCGATTGCCTGAAGCCCCAACTTTTGATTTCCAGCTTCCAGACTCGACAATCAAACATGATCAACCTAAATAGCAGTAAAATAGTTGAGACAGGCAGTGACAGAAGAGGCACACGATAAAACACTATTAAAACAAAAAAAGGATTTATTGTCTATTAACAATACAATACTATAACAATAGACTGTGATTCTGCTACCAGTGAGAGGTGTTCCACTTTGTTACCATAAAATTCAATTTCAGAGAAGAATAATTGGAAATATGAAATAGCCAATTGACTCTATATGAAGGTGATGGATAAAAATATTTGGATTTAATATGTCAATTGCAAATGGATGGAAGGTTATCAACCCCAAGTAGCTCCAAAGCTACCAGAAGTTGCAGAACTCAAAGCATTACTCACACCTAGGCCCAGACCACCTTGAGCACCACCCAAAGAGGCTGAACCTGAATAGGCACCGGCTCCTGAACCAGACCCATTGTAGCCTGCAGGACGAGATCCACTACCACTCAGTGAACCAGCTGAGGCACCCGATCCTGAATAACTTCCTGAGCCACCATATCCTCCTGAACCACTTCCTGCTAGTGCTCCTGCTGAAGACCCTGCTCCAGAATATCCTCCAGAGCCTCCATAGCCACCAGATCCAGCACCTGCTGAAGCCCCAGCAGTAGAACCTGCTCCAGAATATCCTCCAGAGCCTCCATAGCCACCAGATCCAGCACCTGCTAGAGCCCCAGCAGCAGAACCAGCTCCAGAATATCCTCCAGAGCCTCCATAGCCACCAGCTCCACCACCTGCAAGAGATCCAGCTGTTGAGCCTGCACCTGAATAGCCACCAGATCCAGTATATCCAGTGGGCCGAGATCCACCAGCTGCAGATCCAGCAGCTGCACTTGCTGCAGAACCAGCACCAGAGTACCCTCCAGAACCTCCATAGCCACCTGATCCACTGCCTGAAAGTGATCCTGCTATTGACCCTGCTGTTGACCCTGCTCCAGAATAGCCACCAGAACCAGTATATCCAGTTGGCCGTGCTCCACCAGCTGAGATTGATCCAGCAGCAGCATTTGCAGCTGAACCAGCTCCAGAATATCCACCTGATCCACCATATCCTCCTGATCCCCCACCTGCAACTGAGCCAGCTGCTGCATTTGCTCCAGCAGCTGAACCTGCTCCTGAATAGCCTCCTGATCCACCATAACCTCCTGTGCCACTTCCAGTAAGTGATCCAGCGGCTGCCCCAGCTGTGGATCCAGATCCTGCATAACCCCCAGAGCCAGTATATCCTGTTGGGCGTGATCCACTAGCTGAGATAGATCCAGCTGCTGAATTTGCAGCAGAACCAGCTCCAGAGTATCCACCTGATCCTCCATAACCACCAGTTCCACTGCCTGCTACTGATCCAGCTGTTGAACCAGCCCCTGAATAGCCACCTGATCCTCCATACCCTCCTGATCCACTTCCTGCAAGAGATCCAGCTGCAGAATTTGCAGCAGAACCAGCTCCAGAGTATCCTCCAGATCCTCCATAACCACCAGCTCCACTGCCTGCTACTGAACCAGCTGCAGAACCAGCACCTGAGTAGCCACCTGATCCTCCATAACTACCAGTTCCACTACCGGCTAGTGATCCAGCTGTTGCTCCAGCAGTTGAACCTACACCAGAATATCCACCTGATCCACCATAACCTCCTGTACCACTCCCTGCAATGGACCCAGCAGCTGACCCAGCTGAGGATCCAGATCCTGCATAACCTCCAGTGCCAGTATATCCTGTTGGTCGTGATCCACCAGCTGAGATAGATCCAGCAGCAGCATTCGCAGCAGAGCCTGCTCCAGAGTATCCACCCGATCCTCCATAACCTCCAGCTCCACTGCCTGCTACTGATCCAGCTGTTGAACCAGCCCCTGAGTAGCCACCTGATCCTCCATAACCACCAGTTCCACTACCTGCTAGTGATCCAGCTGATGCTCCAGCAACTGACCCTGCACCAGAATATCCTCCTGATCCACCATAACCTCCTGCACCACTTCCTGCAAGGGATCCAGCAGTTGATCCAGATCCTGCATAGCCACCAGAGCTAGTATATCCTGTTGGGCGTGATCCACCAGCTGAGATAGATCCAGCTGCTGAATTCGCAGCAGAACCAGCTCCAGAGTATCCACCTGATCCTCCATAACCACCAGATCCACTGCCTGCTACTGATCCAGCTGTTGAACCAGCCCCTGAATAGCCACCTGATCCTCCATATCCTCCAGCTCCACTTCCTGTAAGTGCTCCAGCTGTAGAACCTGCACCAGAGTATCCTCCTGATCCTCCATATCCTCCAGCTCCACTTCCCGAAAGTGCTCCAGCTGTAGAACCTGCACCAGAGTATCCTCCTGATCCTCCATATCCTCCAGCTCCACTACCTGCAAGTGATCCAGCTGAAGCTCCTGCAGCTGATCCTGCACCAGAATATCCTCCTGATCCTCCATATCCTCCAGCTCCACTGCCTGAAAGTGCTCCAGCTGTAGAACCTGCACCCGAGTATCCTCCTGATCCTCCATATCCTCCACCTCCACTACCTGCTACTGACCCAGCTGATGCTCCAGCTCCAGCTCCAGAGTATCCTCCAGAACCTCCATAGCCACCAGCTCCACTTCCTGCTGCTGATCCAGCCAATGAACCTGATGCTCCAAATCCTCCTAGAGTTGCTCCCAGTACCCCAGTTAGGATGGGTTTTGTCACTTGATATGTGACTGATGGAGCTAATGATGCCAGTGCTGTTGATGCTGTTAGAGCAGACGTTAATGGATCAAATTGACCTGAAAAAATTAATTGATCACTTTCAACATTGTCAAAATCGAAGTGTATCTATTTAAAGCAATATTAATCTCATTAACTATGTTAATTATGCGAGTTTTCAGGTAAAATAATATCTACACTGATAGTGAAAACCAAATGTTTCATAAATTTATCTTATTTGGTGGCCTGTTAATGAAAATTGGTGACATGATTTGTGAAACATTTAGCCAATTTCAAACATTAAACATTTGAAACATTAGCCAATTTCCAATTATTATTCAAGTATACATTGAAAATCATGACTGGTTTCGGTTGACGTATTGTTAATATATGAGCGTGGAAGCAAAAAGCTGAAAATGCAACTTTTAAACCACCCTCATCCCCCTAGCACATGAGTTAGGGATGGGGACTTTTGATATGTTCTCCTACTTAATAGTCTCAACAAAGCTGCAAAGTCAAAAATTGTGTACAAAACATTCCCTCAAGCTCTTTAGTCAATTGGTATATTGTTATAAACTGAAGATTTCACACTCAACACTAAAGTTGCTGCAACAGTTGTAGGGAAATGCGTAAAAGTGTGAAATTATACATCAAATTGAAAATAATTTAATTCTCTATAAGCTCATAATCAGCATGGATTTTCCGATCGATGTTAAAAATGTTATAAGAGCAAAAATAGAAAAAAATTGGAGGCAAACGTGTTTTCTCAAAAATGATACACCTTCAAGAGCGGATATCTCGAAAACTAGAGACGATATAGAAAAAGTTGTGAGATGAATATTGTGGGAAATTATCTAAGCTTCAATTTTGTAGGCTATATATCAGTTATATCCGTAAGATACATAGTTTTCGAGTTATATGCGAGAAACCAAAAAATGGTACCTTTGAACCACCCTTCTGATATATTTACCTCCTTACTACCCTGAACAGAACTGCGGGGTCAAAAATTGTCTTCCAAAATTTTCCCTCTAAACCCTCTTTTGAGCATTCATTGCCTGGACTAGATATGGGCTATTCTATTCAAAAATATTATTAATTGAATCTATTACTCACGTATTAGGCCTAGCATCATACCTAGATTACCATAATTTATAATGTTTTTCAAGAAGTCAGTAAAAATTATTCACTTTCCAATCTCCTAGAGACCCAATTACTTACGTTTAGCTATATTTCCAAATTTCGCTTCTATCTTGGATGTAGATATTTGGCTTTATTTTCGCTTGGTACATCTTGGAGTAATAGCTCCGGCATTTTCAAATCACCAATATTCATGAAAATGGTTTCCTTTTTCTTAAAATGATGGACTGTGTTACCAGTATTTATGATCATAATAAACTATTATGATTATACTGAGTTTCAGAATAGAATTTATCACAAATTTATTTATTTATTAAATAATCAATGATGATGATTTATGCTCATATCATTCATCATTATTATAGTTTTCAATTTTTACAACCATTTGTATTGTGTATTATCATGGTGATATGCAGAATATGAATAACATGAATAACAATAAATAAAATGAATTATAAAATAAATTAATCATATGTGAATATCAGAATAATAATATTGATAAATATTTGTTTCATTCTCATTATTCATTTCTATGTAAAATATTGTTCAATTCTTTGTACAATATTGTTTAATTTTCAATCAAACAAATTTATAATTCATTTTCAGATGTTTTATATTTGGTTCTATTCAAAACAGAACCCATTTGTGAGTAATAATCTAAAAATAAATTTTGGAATATATTCTCTTTATTATAGTCTATAGAGTTATTTCTTTCCAATGCTAATAAATTTTGCTCCTCATCTACCCATCAAAAACTCAGTAAACTTCATAGGAAACCTGAATTCTTACAAAAATAGGATTCAAAAAATGTCTAAAGCTGCGTTTACACCAAAGCTATTAACAAAATGTGAATAACTTAATCCTTATAGATTCTATTAGATTGAACATAACTTATCATACACATGATGATCATATGTGTTTGTCAAGTTCCGTTCAATCTAATATACAATCTATAAGGATTAAATTATTAACATTTTGTTGATAACTTTGGTGTAAACGCGGCTTAACTATTTTTTCAAATTCTTCCTGAAATTACTTTATTACGTATGTGGCATTAATTATGAGAATTTTGTTGAATCATCATTATTTATTGATTACTACATTGTATAATATAGCTTCATATGCTACATTATAGCATAAACAACTCTAAACTATAAACAAGGGACTAGAAAAGTACAGTAATTATTCTATTTTTCCAATCCAAAAGGCCTATGTGTTATATTCCACCTGTATAAGAGTGTCATATTGTTCTAATATATGTGTTATGTTGAGTCCGAACGCATTTCAAGCTTATCTACAGCGTACGATACCAAAACGTTCAGTAGTGAGCTACTGTAATATAGGTAGGCTACCGTACTGAAAGATGGGACCCAAAGTGTGTTAGAACTTGTCTAAACCCAACTGATCATCCAAGTAGGTAGCCTACTGTATAGAGAACTGTTGTAAAATTAAAATACGATACCGGTGATTATTAAATTACTAACCAAACGTTCAAGTTGAACTTGGAAGAATTTGAATTTTAGTTCTAATGTAATTAGGCTCGATATATTTATTCAGAATCTGTTTCTAGTTGAATCTACTATAATTCTATAAAAATTCTGATCAGAAAAATTATGAAATAACTGATGTACATAGTACATAAGTAATGTTAAATTATTATAACAGTGAAATGAAATATAGCATTAATGACAACTGTACAATTCGGATTGAAAAATTGAAATTGTTCTTATAATTTAGTTCGGCATACTTATTTTAAATCAGCAGCTAACCCGTGCTCCGCGAGGGTTTAATTAAAAACTTGACGAACTGAAAACTTGACATACTGAAATCTTGAAAAATTTTGAATTAGGCCTATACCAACCTCGGTAAATTAAGAATCTAAACGCAAAATTTCAAGTTAATCAGTTCCAAAGGCCTTAAAGATGCATAGATTCACATGCAGCGCTAGTGTCGTACTTGAAATTGAAATCGGCCATTGAGGGGGCAACCTATAAGATTATTACATACCAATGCCTTTGTAATCTATAATATTACAAATATATAGATATAATATCTCGTGCTAAAATACCCCAATGGCGGTCTTCAATTTCAAGTAAGAATTATCATTGGGAAGACATAGGCATTGTGGGTCTATATCTCTTTAAGGTCTTTGATCAGTTCAGTAGTTCAGGCGTGATTCGTGAATTTCCTATCCCGTACATGTATAAGCCGATTCTTCCCTTTATTATATTAGGCTAAAGATAATCAAAAGAGGAGTATTTTACCATTGGATAAAGCTATGAGAGATCCCAGACAGAGAAGATGTAGAGAGGAAGCCATGATGCGATGCCAGTAGCTTCTCAGGTGCCACACCATTGTTCAGCCTCATGTGATTCAACTATTTATGCAACTCTAATCAAGCACACGCTGTTCCTTGTCAATGAGATAACTAGAACTCTTCATTAGGGACATGACGAAATCTTCTCACAAGCTCCCTAATATCCAATAATAGAACACGGAAGCTCCACAGAAGGTGAAAAACCTGCAGTATCTTATTGTAATTAACATTTACAGTATCTACTCTGATACAGGCCTGATTTCCTTAATACTGTATGAATTTGTCCTGACATTGTATTACTTTTTGACTAATATTGGAGTATTGATTCATCAATGAATTGTTGATTAACGGTAATCTCTACTGTAAATGTATGTTAATAACTAGTTTATCAATATACATTCTACAACATATAAACATATATGTATATAGGGCCTATGTGGAAATAAGAATGGATTCACAAGATAATAATACTGTATTAAGTTTATTCAAATCCTACCACAGCCTACATGTGTTGTACTAATATATCCATTAAAACAAAGTGATTCTGAAAAATGATTGATATTTAATTTATTATTATTAAATAATCGATTAAATGATAACTATTATATTTTTCATGATTCCTGGACATAGAAAGCCCCCCTCTAAGCAGTTTTGTTAAATGGCGTTGCCACCCCCCCCCTCCAACAGTTTGATGAAACTGTGTTGCCCTTCCCCCAACAGTTTGGTGAAATGGCGTCACAGATATAGGGCCTCAGCCCCCCAATCAATTTTCATTTTTATCAGAAATGTCGAGACAGGGGCTCAGTCAACCTTCATTTCTAGTAGAAAAATAAAGATTGATTGGGAGGCTGAGCCTCTACCTCGCCAATGTTGGGGGGGGGGGGGGCTTCAGCCCCCAAATCCCCAGTAGTCGGCGCCCATGTTTAGTATCACACATTAGCATTATTTGATACACATTATGTAATAAAATAAGCTACTTTCGGTTTAATTGGTTCCTTGACTCTTCATTTTATTGTAAGTCTGTATACGTAGTTAATTAAGCTTATTATCACAAAGAGATTTATATTGCTACCATTATCTTTCAAATAAAGAATAAGATATGCATACTATTATATACTATGATAAGAATATATATGTATAGCCTAGGCCTACATAATAATTATGTGTATGGTACTCCAAGACTGAGATTGATGTACGGGTTTGAGGCATCAAAAAATTAGACATAGCACATATATAGTAGGCCTGGGCTTGTTGAGTCGAAACTTTCTATGACTTGTTCTGTAAAAGTAGCTTATCTTTTATTTTTAATAGTTGAACCATTTCTAAACCGTCCAATCTGAAAATTCAGTTGATTCTTATGATGAAAACCATGCAAGCATACTTTCAGAAAAAGTAAGAAAATCGTTAAGGCTTTTAGTTTTTTCATTTTCACTCTTGTAATTACAATTGAAACAAGTAGAATAAGAAATTGAATTGATAACATTGAAAGCTAAAATAATGTGGGTTCATTGAAAATGGATAATTGAAAAAGAATCACGTACAGCGCAGCATGATGAATATGAAGTATCAGATTGATATTATTATCATTATTGAATGATTATTCATCTTTTATTATTCGTTCACACATCCATTTCTCTATTCCACCCATCTCGTCATTCATTACACAAGAGCCCTCAGTGAAAAGTTCACATATGAAAGTAAAGCATTAGCAGAATTAGACAGAAACTGAAGTCTGAGGCAATACTGTAATGTCCGTCCCATCCGAATCCCATCCTTCTGTTCATTTGAACAACAGAAAGAATTAAATAAAGTACAGGTACCATTCAAAGTGATTCTCGCATGACAATTAGGAAGCAACGCTGCCTCATGATACAAATACAAATTTTACACAGAAGTTGGAAGCTCACCATTTTTGGACGTTTGTCTGTTTATCAAAGGTGGAAAAGAATAATCCAGACAAATTCCCCTGAAAAATATCTTACAGAGATAAGTTGATGTATTTTTAAGGGGAAAATATTCAAGATTCTCCACTAGAAAGTTAATTTGGCTATAGAGTACTCTAATGTAGGAACTGTGAGGTTGTTTGAAAGTTGTATCTCATCAATATAATAGTTTTCAGTTTTTCACAGCATTCTGGCTTATTGTGATCGTTGAAGGGTTGAAAGAAGTAAATTCAAGTGTAATCGTAGTTTGTTGCAATATAATTGCTACGTCTTTATTTTCTTTATTGGTGTTCTGCTCCAATAGAGGAACTTAACAATGTTGGCTTTACGTCATTTATAAGTTTTCAAGGTAATATAAATTGGATAAGTTCAGTATTTAATAAATTTATTGATGTTTTTTTTCTTTGTACAGTATCACTCTACTTTCTATTACGGTTTTCTCGAGAATCAATTGCTATGAATTTCATGATCTGATAATTCACATTTAAATGTTATTTGAATTATATAATTTATCGGTAAACATATATTTCTCCATATTTTTTAGCATCTGGTTTATTTGATATACGGTAACTTATGTTTAAAAGAATAATATTTTCCAACATCTGGTCTACTTTATATATGTATTATTGAATGAGCGTCAGCGAGTTCTCACTTTTGACTGAAGGCCATACAGTAGTCGTTGTCCGTCTGTCCGACAATAACTTTTGAAAGATATGATCAATCAGCTTCAAAATTTTGAACACATTCTTCGACCCTTTTTACAGATCAAATTCGTTGGATAACAAAATTTACCGACTTCTTCGTCCTTTCTCAGGATATTAACTTAACAAATAACATTGAAAGTGCATAAGAAAAAAAGTGATTTATCAGTTAGTCAGCTGGAGTATTCATTGCTTGCAATTACTAGACCCTCTACAGTTTTTCCATTCATTCTTCATAACATCAGCTGAGGCTATTTGGGAGCTATCACACAGACAGTCCTCTATGCGCTGACACACATGATTTCAGCTGGCTAATATACAACATAATTTACATCTTTTACATCAACAAACTGAAATGGTTTGATATATCAATGTGCGGTTTTCGCCATTATTCATTTTCTTTATTGAGCTCATCGAAAAGAAGTGACTTATCTCTATTTTTTGTAGGTAGTGTATTTCAATTTCAAGTTGAAGGCCATCTATACAACTCTGCTGCTGAGGAAAGTGATCCAAGCCAAGGAAGACCCAAAGCTGATCGATGATTGAGATTACTATGGGAACAAAAGACTAGAGCCGGCTGGATCTCTTCTCTCACTCATGTTCGAAGACTGCGTCAAGACATTCAACAGTGAAGTAAGTTGATCATCTCCTTTCTTTATACAATATCTTACGTAGATGTCACGTAGAAAGTGTGTGATGAATGAAATTATTTCCATTAACTATGCTAATGCTTCTTACAGAACAGTTTTCAAGAAACTTGTACGATGTTATTATACAAAATTCATTTATTTCATAGAAAATATATACAATTGGGGTTAAAACAACAGCATTACCCAAAATTATTTTACAAGGAATTCGCTGGGACTATACTTATGAGTATTTATCACAAGATTGTTTCTGAAATCCCTTAGAATGTTAGAAACATGAACATTTCAAATATTTCATTATTAGGTACTCAGAAAATTGTAGTTTCCACTGTATTAGCTAATATCTCGTCATTTTCAAAACCACTACTGAAATTTCAAACGTTTTCAACATTAGTGAATATTCTTAATTACAATAGGCCTATTCATGGTCCAGGGAAATTTAATGTGAATAGACATAAATATTATGTAATTATCTAGTCATTTTAAATGCATTTTTTAATGTATTACCTACTTGATTCATAGTTGAAGATGATTGCTGAGATCAAAGCAGCTCAATTCGACATTGTCAGACATATGCGACAGGATTCGATAACAAAGACATATTGGTGCATGCCATTTTAACGGTATCGGTAAGTTGTTTTATTTAATCAGCTAGGACCAAAATAATTCATATAAGTAGAGATATAAGAGATGTATACGCGAAATTATTTAGTTATAAATAATTTATTTCATTCATCCTCAATTCAAAAGCTTAGGTATTGAACGAGCGTTAAGCTGCGTTTACACCAAAGTTAATAACTTAATCCCTATAGATTCTATTTGATTGAACATAACTTATCATACACATGATGAACATATGTGTTTGTCAAGCTCCGTTCAATCTAATAGAATCTATAAGGATTAAGTTATTGACCGAGCGAAGTGAGGTCTAAGATTCAAGTTGAAGGTTTGGCATTTCTCTTAATGTTTAAATGTTTAAATGTTTAAATGTTTAAATGTTTAAATGTTAAATGTTTAATGTTTAAATGTTTAAATGTTTAAATGTTTAAATGTTTAAATTTTAAATGTTTAAATGTTTAATGTTTAAATGTTTAAATGTTTAAATGTTTAAATGTTTAAATGTTTAAATGTTTAAATGTTTAAATGTTAATGTTTAAATGTTTAAATGTTTAAATGTTTAAATGTTTAAATGTTTAAATGTTTAAATGTTTAAATGTTAATGTTTAAATGTTTAAATGTTTAAATGTTTAAATGTTTAAATGTTTAAATGTTTAAATGTTTAATGTTTAAATGTTTAAATGTTTAAATGTTTAAATGTTTAAATGTTTAAATGTTTAAATGTTTAAATGTTTAAATGTTTGAATGTTTAAATGTTTATAATTTGTAAAGTATCGAATTTGGGTAGATAAAAATCCCTAACCGAAATAGTAATAGGTCTGAAAATAAAGTAACTGGCTAATATCGCCAAATAGATAATAACTAAGATTAGATAGCATCAGCTTGTTCTGGCTAAACGGTACAAAAACCTAAAAAGGATTTGAAGGAATTTGTTGCTAATAAATAGATTATTATATAAATATTTTGAAGATTGAGGTTAGGTACATATATTCACGGATCGGTGACCTAGAGATCGATCAAATCGAGCAACGTAGAATCTGACCAAAACCCCTTGGCAGAGCTCTATTGCAATCAAACGGTATGCAATGTGAAAAAACACATGATCACGTGGCTAATTATTAGGTAGCATGAAATTAATATTAATGTATAGAATATTAGCTAGCATGTAAAGAGCATAACCAATAAACCAAATAAAATAATTAAGTGTATTCAGGAAATAGGAGGTACCAGGCGCATGAATACCGAATAAAATTTGCATGCACCAATAGCAAAACGGCAGTTAATAGGCGGCAACTGTAGGCCAATTCAAAAATATTTCTATATATTATATAAATGTACTGGATTTGTGTTTAAACTTTGTATAGTCTATGTTATCGATATGGCTCGAAAGCAAAGAAATTATTAATCATACAATCTAAGTAATATTTTGGTATTTTTTGTAAGATCTATTTGAACCTAAATGGCGGAGGACTAAGATATTCAAATTTTATGTTAATTTGAAAGTCGGAAATGAGATTTGTAAAAATTGAGAAAGGAGAACCAGCACTCGCCAACCAAATGCCACCATAAGAGGACCCCAAATATTTTAGAGCGTAGTACCTTGCTAATAAATTTGTAAAAGTTAAAGTTAAATCACATTATTAAATTTCTTAAAGGACTTCGTGATGTTATTGTAAAGCAGAAGTCATTTTCATTTTAAAATAAATTTATAACCCTTTGGAAGAGACGATTCCGGAGAAGATTTTCGACACGTGAGTGATAAATATTGAATTAGTGATGGGCGCCCTAGTGCTTCGAATTAATCTAATAAGCAAAGCTAGCTCATCGAAAGGGTTTTTATTATAAATTAAGAAATTAATAAGAGTAATACTTGCGCAAGTAAAAAGTAGTATTAAAGGTATTTTATTAAAAGGAAAAAGATAGATCAATACATTTCAGAAATTTCTATTGAATCAAAGAAGTATAAAATCTAGGCTATTAAAACATATGCATATGATATTAATTTTTGCAATATAATTTGCGATAGTTTATTATAGCTCTAATTCACTAGATGAATGGCTCTACCTATTCCATCAGGTGCCGAATCTTGCACCCTGAGATAAAAATATATATTCGATATAAAGAAATCTACTAAGTACTAGAGATTTTAATATATATATATATTTGGATTATTAGTGGCTAATTTATCAAGCTGATCTTAAAGCACATATTTTTAGTTGAATTGTCCAAGTCGACAAGTATTAGCAAGTGCATATCGCAGCTACATGCAAAAGAATCCATATGAATTTTAAGATAAAGGCACATGGTAATGATTCGTGCCATAAATCTAGAATATAAAATTTAGCCTGTGATATTTTACTGATTTCAATTATTGTTCTATTTTTATATTATATTTTTTATCGCTCTTTATATATTTTTTGCCTCGATCTATTTTCTTTTGCATTATTGTTTAATATATGTATGAAATGTTTATGGTGTGCAATTTATTTTTATTCCTCAACACTATAGTATAAGTATCATATTTATATATATTTATTTTTATTGAATTATAAGAGTTATAGGAGAGGCCCATACCGAGGCCTAGAAAGATTTTTATGAGACTGAATCCTATTAAAAAACCACGACCTAAATATATGATTATATCGAATATCTCATGCTTTACCGACTGATGCCAAGCAGGAGGCTAATCGTTATTTAAATATAAAGAATAACGTGACATAAAACATGGCGCCCAACGTGATAGGCCACGGATACGGCATAAAACATGCCGTACCAACGTGGGACTGATGATGAGAGCCGAGCTCATTGAATAATTATTTGAAATTAAGTCAATAATCATATTGAAAATTATAGATAACTTATACGAGTATTGAGGAAAACGGGCGAAGTAAAATTTGTATTACTTTTTGGGGAACCAAATAGCTTTAAATAAAAAGAAATTATATGTTTTAAAGAAAATTTTATATCATTATTACTGTAAAAAATATATTTTATAGAGAGAGCTATTATATTTTATGGGCCTAAACTGCTAGTCAGAAATCAATGAATAGTATTATATATTATAAGAGCTAAGTAATAAATAGGTTACCTGGCTTGTAATGTCCATAGGCCTATCCTCATTTGTGTCCTTATTAATGCCTTGTTGGCCAAAACTTTCACTTTTTTAACAAACACTTGACACTTAATCCATTTTTAAAATATGAGTCTCTTTTCGTCCACGCAAAGTAAGGTAGCAGACACACTGCAGACGGCGATAGTAGCGGAGATCGACGCTGAGGGGGGCGTGATGGAGTCCAACGCCCAGATCTCTTCAATCACCGCCAAGAATCCTGTGAACAGTAATAAACCGTTAAATGTCTCCCAAGAAGCAATAAGAAGGGTTATAGTAGAGGGGATGATCAAGTCATTTTCTAATAGTTTAGAAAAAACAATGACCATGGTAATGAAGGACTTGAAGGCGGAAATGAAGGAAATGCGGGAATCATTGAAGGATACATCGGTAAGAACGGGTAAGGAAACTGCGGACACAATACCAGCATCTACCGCTGAAAATCAAGAACTAATTACAACCGATTTAACAGCAAAAATAGATACTGTCACTTGTGAGTTAAACGAAAGAATAGATAACCTACCAGCACAAAACACTTCGCAAATTCATGAAATAGCTCACCAAATTCTGATATAAATCAAAACATAGTACAACATAATTCATTGGAGACAGCCGTTGGAGAACAGCAATTATTTTCATCTGAATTAAATGCCGAAGTAGTAGATAATGAAACAGAAGCTTCTAGTCATTGGAAACAGGCCCAAGAGAAGTTAGTACAACTTGAAAGTCAAATACATCAATTTCCGCACGAGAATATAGAGCCTATTCCCATAGCAACGTTTGATTCACTACACAGTTTCAATGAATTAGGCCGTTTTGACAATACAGACCGCTATCTCCAACCTAAAGAATTATAGATCAGATAAAACTAGTTCAATCATTAACACCCACCTCTTGGAATTTTTGGCGTCTTCGATTATCCAGTTTGTTAAGCGGTGAACCCCTGATGTTCTTTCGGAGTAGAGTCCATGAATTTACATCATTGGATGAGTTTGTAGCTGTCTTCCTGGAACAGTATTGGAGCAGAAGTAAACAGTTGGACGTGCTAGCGGACATTATATCATGCGATTTCACCCTAACTTAGACGGTGCATGTACCACTTTCGTCACTGCCCTACAGTTTAAAAATTCTCAATTGAGCGAGCCCATTAATGAATCGGCATTAGCAAGTATTATTTTAAAGAAGCTACCGTATCAAGTTAGAATGGCACTCACCACACAACCCATTACTGATTGCAAACAGCTGATAAATCATTTATATGGCATACAGTCTGTGATGGCAATATCAAACCACCGTTCAGACCAGAGATACGCACAAAATCAACATAACTCAAAATTTAATCAGTATAACAGCCAAAATTATGAACCGGTATCATATGATCGCTACCGATCCGCCCTCAATTTGAACGCCGCTATGAGCACAGGCAAAATGGTAACTGGAATAATGAAAAATTTCAAAATTGCACAACCAACCACTATGCCCAGCAGAGCAACCGTAGGAATCACTATGATGGCCGTGATCGATTAAACTCAAATAATAATCACACTCAGAACAATTACAACAGGAATTATAAACCGCCACCTCAACAAGTAAGCACAAATTATACATTAGCACATGCAATAGGATTGAATCAACAAAAAACCCAGAACCCAGCACCCAACGACCCGCCACCAGATATACAGAAAACTACACCTAAACAATTATGTCTATATGATACCCCCATATAACAATACAAGACAGCCTACCACCAAAACCAGCCGCAAACATCCACCCCTCTTGAGCCTTATATTCCCGCCGACGATCCATCACGCAGGAAGAGCAGCCCGCATATCCAGAGACCGCCACCATGTATCTGCACGTCACACCCGCGCATCAAGAGACCGTCACCATACTACCTGTTTTGACCACCACCATGCATCCACACACAGAGCCTACACCCGCGCATCATTCGACCCCACAGCAGACAAAGGACCCGGACCGAGAGGACAACATCCAGGACAAGAGGAGCGAGCACCGCAAGGCCCGGAGACGGAGGCGCCCGAAGACACACGGCCGACATCAGGACAGAGAGGAAGGCATCCAGGACAAGAGGAGCGACCACCGCAAGGCCCGGAGACGGAGGCGCCCGAGGACACCCGACCGGCATCAAGAACGAGAGGACGGCATTCGGGAGAAGAAGATGCATCGCAAGGCCTGGAGGCGAAGAAAAGGAGGAACCGCGCGCGCGCATACCGGCCGCATGCACGGTTCAAACGCCCGAAGAGGACACCGGACCGACACCGAGGAGGACAGGAGCGGACCGACGGCGTGCATCCGCGGCACATACACTTTAAAGGCTATGATCAGCGATGTGACCGAAAAAAGGAATCAAATAATTGGAACAAAAATGGAACTGGTAACAAAGCAACTATGGATTCATGCGCGGACAATAAATTGGATTATTTGTGGGAACTAATAAAGAACAGATGGTGGCTAATAAGATTGGAAGAATTAAAAAATAATACTAAGAAAGTGAAAGTACCTGGATATTATGCTATTGAAAAGATGATAAATGTTTGTATATGGTGTTTAATGTTTGTTATGATGGCTGTGATATTAATAAAATACTGTGTTGTAGATATGATGGAAAATATTGTATTGTTATTATTAATGAATCTATGATTGATAATTGGAAATTTAATATTATAAAAATGTTTATTGTTGTGAGCCTAATGAGTTATAATGAGCCGAAATCAAGAATATTAGATGAAAATAAGAGGAAAGATGAATTAAGACTACAGGATGAATCAGAAAAGAACAGATTGAAAGAAATTATTATTAAAGGAACAAGGAGTTATTTGAAGAAAGAATACACAAGATACAAGGGCTTTAAATTTATGAAGGATAGATTAATAATAGGACAGCCTCAACAATCAACAGCAGATAATCAACCGGCCTACAGCAACATCTACAAACAGAATGCAAGAAGATGCAAGTAAATCACAACATTTTCTACATGCTATATCGTCAAATTTGAAAAAATATGATAAGCAATCAAAGAAAACACCACTATCAAGCCAATTACTAACCTTTCGTAATAAATTTAATATTGGTGATGCCACCTCGTGTCAACAAATCAGATTTTTCGTTTCCTTCCAACTATCAAAACCTGCAACAAGCAAGGGAGTAATTTTTAAATATATAATTAAATTAGTTACATCAAATAAAAAAGGACACAAGCGGGGATAAAATATTTAAGAATTGTTAATTACCTTTAAAGAGGAAAAATGTAGAAGCTAGGTTACTTGGCAAGACTCAACAACCAGTTCTGACGTAAGCAATGTAAAACGTAGAACCAACAATCAGCTGGCCAAAGCCACCAGAATCAAATGAATGTAACGTCTGTTAAACACATGATTATAAAAAAGAAGCACTGTACCCAAAAAGTTATCTATTACTGTTATTTATTATATTTATTAATGTTAGTATATTTATTTATATGTTTTATATTTATTACCTTTAGTGATGCCACGTTTGTTACCTGAAAAAACCTAAAGTGAATGCAAGCTACCAAAAAACCAAAGAGCCATTAGCAAAAGAAAAGTATTGTACCTGATGTATAGAAAATTATTTATATTAAGACCTAAGAAGTACTATAAGATATAAGCCCAGAAGTTTTGTAAATTGAAATTATTGTCTGAAAAGAATCAATTGTGAGAATCATGAAATGTGTGTAGTTAGGTTGGCGGCCCTGTGAGCGGTGATTTCAAAAATTACTATGTTTAAGTGTTGTCAGGAGGAGTGCGTTTAGAAGTTTATATTTATGATATTTTATGTGTGTTGAGGAGGAGAATTTGTTATTGTATTTGATAAAGGTATAAAGGAGATGCAGCAGATATGTCTGCGAACTGTGATAGAAGTATGAGAGTATAATTTATAAATAAAGTATAGTATATATCGATGTATTGAAGGGTGGGTTTTCATTAAAAACATTGTGATTCTCAAATATTTTGAATTCAAACCCAGGGGCGCGTGTAAAGTATCGAATTTGGGTAGATAAAATCCCTAACCGAAATAGTAATAGGTCTGAAAATAAAGTAACTGGCTAATATCGCCAAATAGATAATAACTAAGATTAGATAGCATCAGCTTGTTCTGGCTAAACGGTACAAAAACCTAAAAAGGATTTGAAGGAATTTGTTGCTAATAAATAGATTATTATATAAAATATTTTGAAGATTGAGGTTAGGTACATATATTCACGGATCGGTGACCTAGAGATCGATCAAATCGAGCAACGTAGAATCTGACCAAAACCCCTTGGCAGAGCTCTATTGCAATCAAACGGTATGCAATGTGAAAAAACACATGATCACGTGGCTAATTATTAGGTAGCATGAAATTAATATTAATGTATAGAATATTAGCTAGCATGTAAAGAGCATAACCAATAAACCAAATAAAAATAATTAAGTGTATTCAGGAAATAGGAGGTACCAGGCGCATGAATACCGAATAAAATTTGCATGCACCAATAGCAAAACGGCAGTTAATAGGCGGCAACTGTAGGCCAATTCAAAAATATTTCTATATATTTATATAAATGTACTGGATTTGTGTTAAAACTTTGTATAGTCTATGTTATCGATATGGCTCGAAAGCAAAGAAATTATTAATCGTACAATCTAAGTAATATTTTGGTATTTTTTGTAAGATCTATTTGAACCTAAATGGCGGAGGACTAAGATATTCAAATTTTATGTTAATTTGAAAGTCGGAAATGAGATTTGTAAAACTTGAGAAAGGAGAACCAGCACTCGCCAACCAAATGCCACCATAAGAGGACCCCAAATATTTTAGAGCGTAGTACCTTGCTAATAAATTTGTAAAAGTTAAAGTTAAATCACATTATTAAATTTCTTAAAGGACTTCGTGATGTTATTGTAAAGCAGAAGTCATATTCATTTTCAAATAAATTTATAACCCCTTGGAAGAGACGATTCCGGCTACCATATTCCCGGACCACATGGAGTTGGATCGACATCGGCGGCTTACAAGAAGATTTTCGACACGTGAGTGATAAATATTGAATTAGTGATGGGCGCCCTAGTGCTTCGAATTAATCTAATAAGCAAAGCTAGCTCGTCGAAAGGGTTTTTATTATAAATTAAGAAATTAATAAGAGTAATACTTGCGCAAGTAAAAAGTAGTATTAAAGGTATTTTATTAAAAGGAAAAAGATAGATCAATACATTTCAGAAATTTCTATTGAATCAAAGAAGTATAAAATCTAGGCTATTAAAACATATACATATGATATTTAATTTTTGCAATATAATTTGCGATAGTTTATTATAGCTCTAATTCACTAGATGAATGGCTCTACCTATTCCGTCAGGTGCCGAATCTTGCACCCTGAGATAAAATATATATTCGATATAAAGAATCTACTAAGTACTAGAGATTTTAATATATATATATTTGGATTATTAGTGGCTAATTTATCAAGCTGATCTTAAAGCACATATTTTTAGTTGAATTGTCCAAGTCGACAAGTATTAGCAAGCGCATATCGCAGCTACATGCAAAAGAATGCATATGAATTTTAAGATAAAGGCACATGGTAATGATTCGTGCCATAAATCTAGAATATAAAATTTAGCCTGTGATATTTTACTGATTTCAATTATTGTTCTATTTCTTATATTATATTTTTTATCGCTCTTTATATATTTTTTGCCTCGATCTATTTTCTTTTGCATTATTGTTTAATATATGTATGAAATGTTTATGGTGTGCAATTTATTTTTATTCCTCAACACTATAGTATAAGTATCATATTTATATATATTTATTTTTATTGAATTATAAGAGTTATAGGAGAGGCCCATACCGAGGCCTAGAAAGATTTTTATGAGACTGAATCCTATTAAAAAACCACGACCTAAATATATGATTATATCGAATATCTCATGCTTTACCGACTGATGCCAAGCAGGAGGCTAATCGTTATTTAAATATAAAGAATAACGTGACAAATTATGTTGCGCATAATAGATTTCCATGAAATTTGACAGATATGTTCCTTTTTCAATTGCGTGTCGACTTATATACAAGGTTTTTGGAAATTTTGCATTTCAAGGATAATATAAAAGGAAAAAGGAGCCTCCTTCATACGTCAATATATTAAGAGTAAAAATCAGACTATAGAATTATTCATCATAAATCAGCTGACAAGTGATTACACAGATGTGTGGAGAAGCCAGTCTATTGTTGTATTTAACATAAGGTCTATACTTCCAATCAGGTACTTGTGGATGAGAATACTGCGTGAGGTCTACTGTTCACAGAACTACTATAGTGAGGTCCACTTTATAATGACAGTGGATAAAGATAGAAGAATTATTAATAGCGATGCCACAGTATACATACAGTACGGAAACTTGGCTAGTACGCTGACGCTAAAATCCGCCATCTTGTTAGGAAGCGCCGCATTGTAATAGTATTGATGGTAGGTTCGGATCAATTCAATGATCCGGATCAATTGATCTCGTTCACTGCTACGAGCCAATCAGAAAACCAGGATTGGAACTTCCCAAGGTCACGTGACGTGTTTAGTATTTGGGTCATGTAAAAAGCATTGGTTAGATAGGCGATTGATTTCAAGTTTGACCCACTATAGTTAACATTTTGTCAATAACTTTGGTGTAAACCCAACTTTACGGTAACGAGTTCTCACTTTTGGCTTACCAAAGGCCTAAGTCGTCCGTCTGTTTGTTCTACAATAACTTTGGAAAGAATTGATCAATCAACTTCAAATTTTGAACACGTATTCTTCAAACCTTTTTACAGGTCAAGCTCTTTGGACAACAAAATTGACTCACTCCTTGATCCTTTTTCAGAATATAAAAATAACATTGAAAGTGCATAAGAAAAAAATGTTGTGATTTAGTCAGCTGAAGAATTCATTGCATGCAATTACTACAGTTTTTCCATTTTCTCATTCATAACAGCAGCTGATGCTATTTGGGAGCTATCACACGCGCTGACACATGACTTCAGCTGGTTAATATACAACATAAATTTACAACTTTTACATCAACAAAATGATACGGGTTGATATATTATAAATGTGCGGTTTCCGCTATTTATTTTCACTTTGAACTCTGTATCGAAACCATAAGACATGACCACCATTTCATTAAAAAAAATTTGAATTCGTTTAGTAGCGATTTTCAAAAGATTACAATACAACAGTTCATGAGCGATTTCTCCAACCCTGGGGATCCCTATAGTATGTAAAAAAATGAAATAAATAAACCAGCTGCTAAAGAATATGGAATACCATGCTTGCTGATGAATAATAATTCATTTTGACACATGAAAATGGCCTGAGTTATGGCCAATCTAAAGTGTAACTAATCTAGAAAACTATAGATTGGCCATGTCTGAGTGCTCAAAACTAGTTCGTGTTTATACAGGGTGATTCTTAATTATGGTAAAATAATTTAATACGTGATAGTAGAGGTAAAAATAAGAAAAAAAGTTCTTATAAACATATATCCATAAACGCTACATTAGCGAGCTATACAGAGTGAAAGATTTTGCCCGGAACTCAGTTCCTCTGATGAAATACACAGATGCTGAATTGTTTGGGGACTAGTTTTTGAAAAAAATATGCTGGATTCATATGGAAAAATATCTGAAAAATTGAATAAAACTAGTCTGGAAGCTGTAGTGTTAGTAGTTTTTGAGAAAAAAGTTGAAATATTCAAAAAATCCAAGTATAAAAACACAGACTTCTACGTTTGATGCTCAATAACTTTCTTCAATGACCAGTAAACATATAATTTTTTGAAATAAAAACTGTAGAGAATTTAATTCTGAAAAGAATGATGTAAGCTGTGTAAACTAAATTTAAATAATAGTTGAATGAAATGTATTCTTATGTAGTACATTACACCACAAAAATTTGTTGTGTTATGAGGAGAGAACTAATAACTCATAGGTTGTAGCTGATTGCAAATAAAACATGGATTTAAATAATAGCTGTTCCAAAACAGATGATTCATTTTGTTTTAAATAAGAAATCATTTAAAAGAAATTATCAGCTGAAAATTATTTTGAGACAATTTTTTAGCTCACTGTTAGGAGTGGCCGTAGTCGAGTGGATCAGATGCTGGCTTCATGATTCAGAGGCCCGGGTTCAAATCCCGGCCCGGGCAAGATATTTATCTCGGGCCACTCCCGTGTTTCGGATGGACACGTTAAGCCGTCGGTCCCGGCTGCCTAAAAAGCAGTCGTTAGGTCATGTCAGAGGCCCTGAAATTGATCAGTTGCGACCTGAAAACTCTGACACCAGACCTGAGCCAGCCAGGTCACTCGATATTATTATTATTATAGCTCACTGTTGAACAAAACAACAAACTGTAAGTTAGGCCTACTGTAACCGCGCTGTGTTTTTTGTTTAATCTATTAACCAGTTATTTGTAACCATTTCACTTTGCTTTTGTGTAAAGTGTTAATTTTTTTTAAAAAATGGCAGGTGATTTTAGACATTATCCATACTCCGAATTAGCTGACATGCATTTAATGTATGGGTTGGTCACTGTAATATTACTGAAGCAAGACTTTTGTATCAAGAGAACTTTCCTAACCGAGTATGCCCAAGTTTAAGGTTTTTTGTCACTATTCATCAACGTCTGTCTGAAACTGGTTCTTTGATATCCAAAGAGCACATTTATGCAGGCAGACCCCGATCTACTATGACTGTTGAGTTAGAAGAACTAGTTCTTAATTAAATTTATGAGCATCCAGAGAAGAGCACGAGAGAATTGTCAGTGCAGTTTAATGTCAATCAATCTATTATTTGGAGGATACTAAAAGAGCAACAATTACATCCATACCACCTCCAGAAAGTTCATACTCTACTGCCACGAGACTGTATTCTCCGTGCTGGTATTTGCCGATGGTTTTTAGGAAAACTTGTTAACTCAAACTTTCCAACAACCGTTTTATTTACCGACGAGGCACACTTTACAAGAACAGCTATCGTTAACGTCCACAACTAACATATTTGGGCAGATGAGAATCCTCATGCCATCAATCCTAATCGTCCACAACATCAGTTTTCAGAAAACATTTGGGCAGGAATCATAGGAGATCATCTACTTCTGTTCGAGCTTCCTCCCAGGATTAATGGCATAATCAACTTAAACTTTTTGAGAGAGGAGCTATTTATCTTACTTGAAGATGTACCTCTTCAGTTGCACCAAAACATTTAGTTTATGCATGATGGAGCTCCAGCACAATTCAGTGTTGCTGTTCGTGAACACCTGAATCACAGCTTTCCAAATCAACGGATAGGCCGAGGTGGGCCAGTACCATGGCCAGCTAGGTCACCACACTTAAATCCTTTGGATTTTTATCTTTGGGGACACTTGAAAACCTTAGTATACAAAACTCCGATTGATAGCCTACCATTGAAGAACTCAGATTAAGGATTTTGAGCGGAATAGAAATGATAAAGCAGACTCCTGGAATATTTGAACGGGTCCGACAATCGATGAGAAGACGTCTGAACATATGCATTCAGATCAACGGAGGTCACTTTGAACATCACCTTTAGTCTTTTGGTATAAGTTTGATGTCATTTAGATATCTTACTCTTATATAAAAATAAAACTTTTCATAAAAAACTGAATATTTTATTTGCAATCAGCTACAACCTATGAGTTATTAGTTCTCTCCTCATAAAACAGCAAATTTTTGTGGTGTAATGTACTACATAAGAATACATTTCATTCAACTTTTATTTAAATTCAGTTTACACAGCTTACATCATTCTTTTCACAATTAAATTCTCTACAATTTTTATTTCAAAAAAAATATTTGTTTACTAGTCATTAAAGAAAGTTATTGAGCATCAAACGTAGAAGTCTGTGTTTTTATACTTAGATTTTTTGAATATTTCAACTTTTTTCTCAAAAACTACTAACACTACAGCTTCCAGACTAGTTTTATTCAATTTTTCAGATATTTTTCCATATGAATCCAGCATATTTTTTTCAAAAACTAGTCCCCAAACAATTCAGCATCTGTGTATTTCATCAGAGGAACTGAGTTCCGGGCGAAATCTTTCACTCTGTATAGCTCGCTAATGTAGCGTTTATGGATATATGTTTATAAGTACTTCTTTTCTTATTTTTACCTCTACTATCACGTATTAAATTATTTTACCATAATTAAGAATCACCCTGTATAAAAAATTGTATTTGTATTTTCCATAATAATTGAAGTTATTTAATAGTTATCTGATCAACACAAACAATATCAAGTGTGGATGGAGAAATCGAAGAAGATTCTTCACAAATCTCTTTCAGTACCATACCGTACCGTAACTTATATACTCATATAGAATCTACTGCTGAACGAATTAACTTTTCACTTATAAATTTTTTCCTACTATTTGTTCTATTTTTCAATCTCAGAATATTTTTTCATCCACACCTTGACATTTATATTTCTTGAAACCTTGAGTAGGCGACATCATACAGCAGCAGACAGACTGAAGAAAAAATCAAACATCTGCATGCAGACGTCAGTAGACATAATTGAATAAAATACATTTTTGATGACGTGGCGAAGTTTGGACGGACGGCTGTGTGCATTGCAACATTCAAACTCCTGGGAAGGGATTCCTCCTCTGTCTATCTGCATACATCTGTCTGATGCTGCTGTGTGCGTTTGCGTTTATAGTGAGTGCCTTGAGGCAGGTCTTTGGATTATCCGTTGCATTTGTAGCCACCTTTTACTGTTGGCTTCTGTAATTGCTATAATAACTTACACTATTGATAACATTATTATGAATCTGCTAGACAATCATCATTTAATATATAGGTTGTAAATCATCTACGTTGAAACAGGTCAAATCAAATATTGAATACTGTATAAAACTGCATAGCTGATTGAGAATGCCATTTTTAATAAGAAAATACAGATTCCCACAAAATTCATAGACAAACATAATATATAATAAATAATACATATAACAATTAACATATAGAAAATAATAAACTTACTATGATACTATTAAACATCATTTAGTAATGTGCTATTAGTCTTCAGAGAATGGTTCACAATATAGAGCCATCATAAATATCTCATATTATTCATAGAAGAAGGTATTTTATAAATTATTAAACAGAAATATTTATTTTATTGTGGGTGATGACCACATGAGCTTTTCACTTGCGCGTAGGTAATGGAAAGTGCGTTGGTGAATTGGTGAGATGATCAAACCATCCATTCGTCCATACGATCGGTGGGATTCGAACCCAAGAACTAGGCGGTGCCAGCAGACCGAAGTTTGTAACGCTCCTTACCTAGAAACATCCAAACTTTGTTTGGATCAGACCAAAACAAAGGCTTGGTCTGAAATAAGACTAGTAGACCAACCCGGCCCGCAGAGTATTAAATTTATTCAAATTATTTAAACATTTTAAATAAAGTAAAAATACTGTAGGCCTACTAAAACATTGCGCAAAAAGTCTACGGCTTTCAAGATTGGAGAATTTAAAGTCGATTAAAGGCCGCCCTTTGTTTGCACAGTGTAGGCCTACGTTGAAAATTAATCCGAACATCCGACAGATTAGAGCAATCTATGGAATCATTCATAATTTATAATAATTAATGTGTTCCATTCTATGTTCAAACTACCAGCAACTGATCATTTCAGTTTAAACTTACACCATGCAGAATGCCTGAGTGTTAATGGTCAACCCACGAGCATAGCGACTGAATTTAATATGATGAAGCAGTGTGCAGTGAGAATATATTGCATGGTAGCATTGAGAAGGAAACATTGAACCACAAAAAAACATTATAAGACTCTAGCGAATTCGCTAAAATATTTTTCTCCCAATAGAGTTCTATACAGGGTGTTTCAGGATTAGTGTCGAACATTTTAAGGTATTGTTCCTGGATGATAGGATACTAGAAATGTCGTATTTGAAGTGTTCGAAACTCAACGGTTATCTTTATAGCTGCCATTTTGTTTTTTTCACTTGGGAATTTTTATCTCAAGAACGAAATGTTGTATTGATCTGAAATTTGGCATGAATATTCATGCTATAAAGACTCAACTTTACATTCATTACTTCTACACTTAAAATAGGATTCGAGTTACAACCCCTAAGTCATCCCATTATGAGGGGTTGAAATTCAGTTGTATGTCAAAAGGTAGAGTATTTGTCCAATAACTTATCCTGAAAGTTACAGTATTATATCTACAATAGTCTCCAATTTATTGAAGGGTTCCCATACATATGACCCACTCTGTATAATATCCTTTTCTAGATATGAAGAGCTTTCGAAGGCGGTTGTTTAAGATGTTCGAAATGTCTCACAAAAATCAATCACATTTCTGTCAAGATAGGAATAATCTTTCTTAACGACGACCATAACTCAGTGCATTGGCATTAGCTGTGGCTATAGCGCCGCCTCCGCCACCCCCAAAGGGACCAGTGCCGCCCCCGACTGCAAAACTGTTGGCCTGAGCCATACTGAAACCGCCTCCAAAACCTCCACCTCCATAAGGATAACCTGGACGCCTTTTCGTCACTCTCTTTTTCCTTATCAACTTTTTCTGCTTCTTCAATGCTTGCTCTGGTTGTGATGTCTGTCTCCTCAATGTTTCATCTAGGCTTTCCGGCTGCAATGCTTGGACAAAGATGCGAACGGGAATTGTCCTCTTACGTGCCACATTCTCACGCAAGTTTCGTGTAACATTCACTTCAGTGCACAGGAAGAATGGCAGATTCAGAGCTGTCTTTGATTCGGGTGTGCATTCGAAAATTGTCTTCGCCGTTGTCACTGCAAAACAAGTTTGAAATAGAGTGTTCAAATAATTTGTGTGTTGAGCCTTCCAGAAAATAATCACTATAGATTGAAATTCTATCTTTATGGGTTAAAGTTCTCAAATAATTTGAGTGGAGTCTTGCAAATAATCATTAGTCTGGAATTGTATGTTTATGGGGGCTGGTGTAGGCCTACTGTTCGATTATTCATCCAGCTTACAACATTTATTATCAACATCATCTTTATGAGTTTTTGATTTTTAAAAATAATAAAAAATCAGATAGCTACCCACCTATCGGTACTTAGGCCTAGCCTATATTGGTCTATATTTTTCTATTTTGGTCTTACAGAATAAAAGACGGTATTTTTAGAAAATCGTAGATCTATGTGTGAATAGTTTCAATGATGTCCATTATTATGACACAAATTTTATTCAATAGGTGAGTAATTATTGTATTAATTGAGTGTCTTAGAAAATCGTGGTACGGGTAACTACAGTTTGTAGGTATTCAAAAAATTAAAGAATTTGATAAATAGCTCTGTTGAAATATGGACACTTAGCAAAACGTGAAAAATAATTAGATTAATACGTAAATAAAATGACTGTACAGAGAATTTTAGCAATAAAATTATATTTTTTTTCAATATTAAAATTCTGGAAAAATATACATCACTGTGAAGATTCCTAAACGTTAACTCTGTATGATTGATTTAAACCGTGTAATAGTTTAGCTCTAGATGACCAAAGCTATTTTCTAAAAAAAATCATTCTAATAGATTTGAAATATAATAGCTTGCCTGATGCGACGACTAGTAGGCCTAAAGTTAGGACTGCCAAAACTATCATCGTGGCTCTCCAATAAATCCCCAGCCAGCGCAATATAGCCTATGTCGATATCCACCCATATTTAACCAGCCCTCATTCTCTAATGGTGTTATGAATTAATGTCTTTTTCGTTATGGTTGAATTTATCCACAGACGATGTTATTCTCTTGCTAATTAAGACTTATCTGGAACTGCGAAGATTCATTCAGACTGTTGGTGACAAGCTTTCACTAGATTTAATAGTCGAGTTGTAGAAAGCCAATATTTTCTCAATAGGCCTATATAGTCTAGGTTATTCAATAATACTGTTTCGATGAAGCCAATCTAAAGGGTATTGATTCAATAAAACTGTATACGCGAATGAGAAAGGCTCAACTTAATATTAATTCATACAATTAAAATGCTCTAGACTTGTTAGGGTTTTGCATCGGCCTTATAGTAAAACTTTTTCTCGTGACATATTTTAAAGTTTTTCAATTTTGATACTATCAAGTTACGGTACCAAAATGAAATACATTTCTAAAGAAATACTTTTTCATTATCTACACTTTTTGAGTCAGGAGCGTCTAAAGTTTAAATCTTAAGTCATTTCAGAATTGGCAGCAAATAAATTTATGAAATTTTGAAGATAGATGCTTCAAAATATTGTTATTTCAATAACATAGGTACTTGATTTTTCAGAATATCATTTTTAGATGAATTCTTTCCAGTTTTAAATAATTAGGTACAATTTTTTTTCTCAAACTATAATAAATTTTCCTAGAATAACAATTCCTACAATAATTCTGAGAAATCAAGTATCCATATCATACGATAAACAATATCTTGGAGAATGTAGTATAGGTACTCAAAATCCCATAAATTTTATTGCTACCAATCCGGAATAACTTTAGGTGCTTGTTTATCAAGAATTGAAAATTATAAAAAAATTCTCTTTTTATTGAATTAACAATTTAAAATAAATTAAATAAAAATCCAAATTGAAATACTACCTATGAGAAATATCACCAGTATATAAACTTTTCATAAATCCAATGCACACAACCCTAATGAGATTGCAGAATTTTTATTGTATGAAATAAATAATTGATTAGCTTCATACTATTCGTTTTTTATGACAATTGAAAATATAAACACTGACTCCCGAATCTATTCAGGATATTCTACTGTATGACTGTGTCCCTATATTTGAAAAAATCCTTATTACAGCCAAGCTATTTCAATAGTTTTGAAAAATTTGATTTATAATAGCCTGGCTATATTTATTTATTTATTTTCTTTTTACAAAAACACAAATCGGGAGGAAAACTAAGTATATCATATTTATTATGATATACTTAGCGGAATATCGAGAATAAGGAGATTCCTTGGCTATCCTTTGATTTTAAATTGATATGTGTAGGAACCTCAATATTTTCAACAATAATTGTTTTACTAGAAGGTAAATTGCCCCTGAATCATTTCGACAGACGGAATTTGTAGTGTTACATGGACCCACCATTAATTAAAGAATTATTGACCGAACATAGTGAGGTCCAGGTTTTAACCGGGATTCTCTTTTGTCTGTCTGTATGTAACGCGATTACGTATGTAACGCGTTGATAGAATTTGATGATATTTGACAGGAATATTCTTTTTTCAACTGCGCGTCGATGTATACACAAGGTTTTTTGA
Organism: Nilaparvata lugens; assembly: GCF_014356525.2. NCBI lineage: Eukaryota > Metazoa > Arthropoda > Insecta > Hemiptera > Delphacidae > Nilaparvata > Nilaparvata lugens. Next base: position 50,224,998 of record NC_052504.1, read on the forward strand.
AATTTTGCATTTTAAGGATAATGTGAAAAGAAAAGGAATTCCTCCATACTCTGATATCACTATATATATCATCTACTTCGAAGATAGGATAAATCAGACTATAGAATTATTCATAATCAATCAGCTGACGAGTGAATTATTCATTGCATGCATTACACAGATGTCTGGCCGTGTCTATTTCTATAAGGTAGGGTTTCAATATCTTTTATGATGCGTGACCATCAGTATCAATATTCTCACATTTGAAAAACAAATTTAATAGGTGATTGAAAATAAAATAAAAAATGATTAAATGAATTAAATAATTGATGTTGCTTTCCATGACGAAACACTATATAATAACTCTGCTGTAGTTCTGACACTGTGTTACTTGTAAATATTTGAAAAACACTTACTTTTCTTGGAGTATTGAGGAATGCATTTCACTCCTGAAGAGGAGCTTCATCAGCCTGACACCAGGGACGCTTGCTCTTATGGGTTGGACTGTGTGGCCAAAATGTGGGAAAATATTACATTTGATTTGAAGTTGAGTTGATCATTTAATAAGTTGGATTTGTCATAGTGGAGGTGTTTAAAAATTTCGTATTGTTCTAGTGTGTTGAGCACACAAAAGCACAATGAACACAATGAGCACATAAAAGCAGTAAATTCAAATTCAGAATCTACATATGCAGAACATTCAATAGCCACAGGACACAATCACAAAAACATTCAAACAGATATTGAAATCCTACACATTCTTAAAAAAAGCCAGAGACTCAACACACTAGAACAATACGAAATTTTCAAACACCTCCACTACGACAAATCCAACTTATTAAATGATCAACTCAACTTCAAATCAAATGTAATATTTTCCCACATTTTGACCACACAGTCCAACCCATAAGAGCAAGCGTCCCTGGTGTCAGGCTGATGAAGCTCCTCTTCAGGAGTGAAATGCATTCCTCAATACTCCAAGAAAAGTAAGTGTTTTTCAAATATTTACAAGTAACACAGTGTCAGAACTACAACAGAACTAAATAATGATGAAGAAATTATAATATTCTTGATTGAAAAAAATTAATTTTAAAATAGTTGAGTAATATTTTTATCAGATGGAAAGATTATCACGGAACTGGATAAATTATCATAATTAAGGGATAAAAATTCAATCGTAAATTGAGTTCATTAACATAAGTGAGTTTTTGATCTTGGAGAAAACAAATAACAGTTTTTAAGAGTAAATTAGGATTCAACTGTGAATTGTGATTGAACTGAATCAACTAGAACAGGTGACATCAGATACTTGTGGATGAGAAACTGCGTAAGGTCTACTGTTCACAGAACTACTAGTACAGGATATTACCTATCCTCGTAGAGGAAATCTATGTACGTTAAAAGACTTCTGAAAACAAATTAAATATCGTATAAAAATCATTAATGAAATGGGGTCACAATAAAGATTAGAGGCGGCACTATTTAGGCTATGTGTATTTTCTATTTGTATTATGAAAAAGTGATTTTGATTTTGTCGGGAATTTTAATTAATGGAGAAGAATGTGATCTTGTTCGCGAACATTAAATGTTTGAAATAAGTCTTTGAACGGAGTATTTGTATAACAGAACTGCTTAAACTTATGATCAAAGCAAGCAGCGGGTTGTGGTAGTTGAATTTGAAACCTATTTTGCGGCAAATGTCGAACAACTTCCTGTTGTTATAGATTTGAAGATCATTGACGTCAAAGGAATCTCCATATCATAGAAAAGCCAATAGAGGTCTGCAACAACATTCATCGCTATGATAGTCTTTACTGAGATCCACTTCAAACTGTCAGCATTCCTTATGAGTAACATCCATGATTCCAATCCAACCAATTCTGACAGTTAGAAGAGTATCTGACTATGGCTCTCATTAGTAAGGAGTGATAATGAATTGTGATTTCATCGCTCAGCGCTCAGCGCTCAGGCCTTCCCCAAAGCTGGACTCAATCAACATCACCTATAAAACGGACCTACTGAGAAAGATCAAGTCAGAAGTTGAATCGAGTTGGGGCACAGCTTCTTCTCCACACAGAGATGTTCTTGCAATTCATCTTATTTGCCCTGGCAGCGGCCGTTTCAGCCGCACCGTTTGGTAAGTAGGCCTAGCAGGCCTGCCTATATTTGCACTGTTCATCAACAGACATTTCAATAACTTTATCAGGCCTCTCAATATCATAATAATTATGACAAGGATTTTAATAGAAATAATCAGGCATCTACCTCAATTATTGAAGCTGTCCAGCAGCTGCTGAATATTTTGCACAAAAAGTGTATTATTCTATTACATTTTAAAATCTAAAATGTTGTATTATGCTTTGGGATGTACTGTAATAGAAAGTATAAATGTAATAAATTGATATATTTAATCAGTTAATAGTGAGGAGCACATATTATATCCATCATATACGGTACTAATAAGGAGCTACTAACTACTATTAATAGTACCTAAGCACATTAATCATAAAACATTCTTTAACTGTATTTCCCTTAACTAGTTCTGGATTTTACACCCCCATTATCAAACTCCAAACTGAAGTTTACTGGATAAAAAGCTAAATCACAGGAGATAAACAGTTTGGCATTATAAAATAACCAATATCAAAATTACCTGCTTCTGTAAAAGTTGAAAAATATTTATGCTTCGGTAGCTAGAAAAATAAAAATGGGCCTAGGCCTATTTATTTAAAAATGATAAAAATGTACAAACATTTAATAGGGATAAAAAAGTAATAAATAACATATTAATGATAAGATATTATCATACGTAGATAATGCTGAGAAATGAATAAGTTACAGTATTAAAGATTGAAATGAAAAATTAGAATAATGAAAGGGTAATGAAAACATTATTATACATGAAAATACTACACAGTTTTGAAGATTGTGAAGAAAAATGGGATATGAACACTAATAAATATATATAAAAAAAATTTACATAGAAATAAAGTGAAAGAAATCAGTTGAAAATTAAGAATGGAAAGTTTAATTAAAATAAATACGGGAGTGGAACTTGACACTTGACAATAACAATCAAACAAAAAAAGTAATTCATAGAAAATTGGAATACAGATGGAAATTACAGCATTTAATTTGGATTTTCGTTTAATAATAATAAAAATTGGAATAGGTAGGCCTACCTGTAATACTTGTGCTTCTTTCATTTATGATAAAACTTCTATCCATTTCATTGAACAAAGTAGGTCCGCTGCAAAGTGTGGGTGCATATACTATGAAATAATGTGCTTTCAATTTTTTTCTCGCAGATGCCGAGCCACCAATCAAGTTCGCCTGTCATCTGAGCCATGAGCCGGGCAAGCAGATCTGTCGCCGCGATGGTCTGACACTATCCGTCTTCACCAGCAACGCCCTCCCCATCGACCTTGAGATCGAGAAGGCCGAACTAGCCGCCCTCATCAAGAGCTGGGCTCCCGACCACATTCCTGCATCAACTGACCATATTGCCGCTGTCGGCCGACCCAAAAGGCAAATAGGCTACGGAGGCGGTCTTTCAGGTGCCTCAGCCATGTCAGCGGCTGGAGCCTTCGGAGGCGGCTACGGAGGCGGTGGTGGATTCCCTGGCGGTGGATTTGGCGGCTTCCCAGGAGGCGGCTTCGGAGGTGGCGGTGGATTCGCGTCCTCGCAGGCTAATGCGGGTGCCTATGGAGGTGGACTTGGGTTTGGACGTTAATAAACCCTCCTACACTATGCCCCTCAATACAGAGGATCCAAATTTCGCCCACAAGAAACAAGAAAACAAATTCGACATCCATTACTGTCCTTATCGTTGGATCAGTCCGAATACACAAATGTCAATTACAGAAGAAAGGTTGTTGACTGACTTTTAAAGTATCAGGTGTAATTCAACATCTATTGTTAAAGCTCAACTCAATATTATGATGAAATATTAATTGATGAAATTCAATTACTAAAATAAAGTGACTTTTAGTAAACATATGCCGCTTGTTCATTACTCCCTTCGAGAAAAATTCCCTTTCAATCTCAACCACATATTCTTGTAACCTATAGATTTACAAAAATAAATAATAGTTAAATTTTATATCCATATAGTGTTCTATGTTAAGCTTTTATTTATTTAACAACATATTCATTATAAAGTTCAATAATGTAATATTATAACAGTGAGAAGTTGTTGACAGATGGGCTACATCCTACATGAATATGGTAAAGTCCATATTCCTCATTTAATAATAAGGCCGATCATTTGGCAAAAATCAACTCAGTTATGATGAAATATTGATTGATTCCTAGAATAAAAAGACCCCCTTTGAATAAAATGCCTTTTTCATTAATCACTTGTAATCAATATTATCATTCTCAACCTCAATCCTGCAGAATCAGGTCAAATCCATAATTCGATGAAAACTATTTATAAAGCTCAATACTTCGTAATTATTCCACTTATTTGTCTTATTTTTTATCAATTATTGTTTATTGGTATGTCTTAAAAACGAATGATCATTCTCATTACCGAGAATATGAATAAGGTAGGTAGGATGCTGTTTTATGTGTAAGGTACGTTACTGTATTAAGGAAAGCAATATCGTATGTCAAAAGGTGGTTCCTGAATACTTCGAACTTTTCATTCATCAACCAATTAGGCTACAGAAGAAATTCATTTTATGATTAACAAATATCAGAAATAATTCCCATTTGAGAATAATTTTTCTAATTTCAACTCAATCATCAAATCATTCAATAATTAAGAAGATCTGGATAAGAACCTTTAAGTTTGGATAAGAACATCATTATTATTTTCTCGTCCTGAAAGGGTATATACTTATTGACCGAGCGAAGTGAGGTCTAAGATTCAAGTCGATGGTTTGGCATTTTTCTTAATGTTTAAATGTTTGAATGGTTATACGAGGGCTATTTTTTTTTCAACTTCCGATCGTGCCGCTAGATGGCAATGCGAGCAGCATTGCCAACAATGCGCGGCAGCTGACTAGTCACATCTCACACTATAACCTCACTCGTTTTCGGCCATCTGTCGTCATTACCAGTTCATCTAGCGACACATAAACATGGTCAATATGATAGAATCTCCCGCCAAGTGTGAGTTGTGAAGTGTAATTCGTTTTTTGCAAGCTGAAGGGTTATCCACAGCAGAAATTCACCATAGAATGAAACGAGTATATGGTGAAAGCTTTATGAGTGACAGTGCAGTGCGTGATTGGAGAGGAACTGTGCAGAACAAAAGGAGAGGAACGCTCACATCGGGAGTGATGCTCATTCATGACAACGCCCGTCCTCACAGTGCTGCTGTGATGAAGCGTCTTCTTAACGGGTTTAAATGGGACGTTTTTGACCATCCGGCGTATAGCCCAGACTTAGCACCAAGCGACTATCACCTTTTCCCGGAACTGAAGAAAATGCTAGGAGGGCAGAGCTTCCGAACAGACGATGCGCTGCAAGATGCTGTGAAAAACCACCTCAAATCACTGGCGGCTAAATTCTATGAACAAGGTATTAAGAAGCTTGTACCCAGGTATGAAAAATGCCTCAATCTGAATGGTGACTATGTTAAGAAGTAACTAATAATGTAAATAACTTTTGATAATAAATTCATTCAATTACTCTCACTCGTTTCTTTTTATACCACATCGGAAGTTGAAAAAAAATAGCCCTCGTATGTTTATATGTTGTGCATTTACGGCGAAACATGGTAATAAATTTTCATGAAATTTGACAGGCATGCTCCTTTTTTAATTGCGCGTCAACATATATACAAGGTTTTTGGAAAGTTTGCATTTCAAGGATAATATAAAAGGAAAATGAGCCTCTTTCATACGCCAATATTAGAGTAAAAATCAGACTATAGAATTATTCATCATAAATCAGCTGACAAGTGATTACACAGATGTGTGGAGAAGCCAGTCTATTACTGTATTTCCGCAACTGGGCGCAATTATTGTATTCGTTCTAGCTCAGAAGTTCTTTTCTCCAAGTAACATCTTCAACATCTTTTATAGAAGCTAGAAGCGCCTCCACGTGGTGCGCCTGGATACCCAAATGCAGGATGGAGACCGGCATTTGGGGAACTAAATTTAATACATGACTGCCATAGCGGACAGGCAAGAACATCTGCCATTGGAATGTCTGTTCCTGGGACACATCCTTTTAACCCCTGGGCGGGAGGTTTGGTGAAGGTTTTTGGTTGGCGGTGATCAGCAATATATGAGCATTTAATTTTTGTTTGTTGACTGCTGCGTTTTTTGTGGTGCAATCTAGATCGCGTCCGTGACATTGTTACACGTGCATCCTTGGTTCATACTAAATGAGCTAGAACTGCTGGCGGCCAGACTTATCTTAAGATCTCCTGGCCAGTTTGACACATCAAATGGAAAATTTCAATTCAAATGGTCCTTCTCAGGACCACTCAACTAGAACTATAGGTAATATTATTAGAATTTGTCAAATTAATGTAGAAGGAATAAGCTATGCTAAGAGTCAGTACCTATCCAAACTTCTAAGTAAGTACAAAATAGACGTGGCTGTCATTCAGGAGACTCACGCAGATAGTGAGCAGCAGCTTGGGGCAAGGGGAAGGATACCGGGCTATGAGGTTTTAGGGGCAACTTACAACAAGCATCATGGATGTGCAACTTATATACGAAATAACGTAGAAAATGCTTATCTTGTGTCAGCAAAGTCAAGCAATACCATTGAAACAGTGATAGTGATGGTGGAGGATACAAGTATAGTTAATGTATATAAGCCCCCTCCAGCAGCCTGGTCACCTGAGGTGCTGCCAGATATGCCTCACCCTGCTGTATACATTGGAGACTTCAACAGTCACCACACCATGTGGCATTATAATCAGAGTGATGTGAATGGTGAAGCTCTTGTGGGCTGGGCTGAGAGGAGCAACATGAGCCTCATATTCAATGCCAAAGATAGAGTAACGTTCAAATCAGCTGCATGGAATAGGGAATACAGTCCAGATTTGTGCTTTGTTACCCATAACAGATACAATCTGCCATTGCAAACATCTCGTAGAGTACTGGGCAATTTTCCACACAGTCAACACCACCCAGTAGTGGTTGAGCTGGGAATTCAAATTCCAATAATTTGATCCATTCCACGACCTAGATGGAACCTTAAGAGAGCAAACTGGAAAGAATTCACTCACGGGCTTGATGCAGTGGTAAGGGCGATACCCCCTGTATGCAAGAATTATGATCGGTTTGGGAAAGCTGTAATTGCAACTGCTAAAAGGAAAGTTCTTAGGGGTTATCGAAAAGAATACATCCCTGGATGGAGTAGTGAATGTAAACAGCTATATGAGGCTTATCTGGAGACTGAGAACCCAAATGTAGCTACAGAGCTCCTCCATACCTTGGACTCTGAGAGGCGGGAAAAATGGATGGAAACTACTAAATCTCTTGATTTTAAGAAATCCAGCAGAAAAGCCTGGAGTCTACTAAGAAAGCTGGGTGGAGGGAGTGCTGTCATTCATAAGACCCCCATGGTTACTCCAAATAAATTGCAAGCAGAATGGTTACTCTGTCCAGAGCACCTCAGGACCCTCAGCATACAAAAGAAATTAAAAAATCTCTCACTACAATGACGAAAAATGCTCCTGCCAGCTCAGAGTCTGCAAGAGACTTCACGTTGGATGAGCTCACGGAGGCTGTGAAAGAAATTAAAGTGGGCAAGGCTCCTGGGTTTGATGGAATCCATCCAGAATTCCTGATCCATTTTGGAAAGAATGATCTGCAATGATTTACTAGATTTTTCTCTGATATTTTACAAACAGGTCACTTACCAAAGGCTTTCAAGAGAACAAAAATAATTGCCATCCTCAAGCCAAATAAACCTGAGGATTAGGCTGAAAGCTACCGTCCTATAGCACTGTTGATCTGTTGCTATAAGCTGCTTGAAAGATTCATTTTGAATAGAATTGGACCAATAGTCTCAGAAGCTATCCCTGTAGAACAAGCAGGCTTTAGAACAAGTAGAAGCTGTGGTGACCAGGTTCTAGGCCTGACCAGTCATATTGAAGCTGGGTTTCAAAAGTGTTTGAAAACTTCTGTGGCATTTGTGGATTTGACTGCTGCATATGACACAGTTTGGAAACAGGGACTCTTATACAAACTGATACAGGTCATCCAATGTCAAACTATTATAAGGCTCATTGGTAATATGCTTTCTGATAGGAAATTTGAAGTTATTCTGGGCAATAAGATCAGTAAACAGAAAAAAACTTAATAATGGTCTTTCACAGGGTTCAGTCCTTGCTCCAAGTCTTTTCAATTTATACACAGCAGACTTGCCTATCACATGTTCTAAAAAGTTCATATATGCTGATGATATATGGCCCTTGCAGCTCAGCATAAAAATTTTGAAAAAACTGAGGAAGTGCTCTCTGAAGTCCTGAAGAAGATGGGGGAATACTTCCATAAATGGAGGCTTATTCCAAACCTGAAGAAAACAGAAGTCAGCTCATTCCACCTAAATAATAAAATGGCTAATAGGAAACTCCAGGTTCATTTCAATAATGTACTTCTCCAGCATCAAAATTTCCCCAAATATCTAGGTATTACACTGGATAGAACACTGTCTTTCAAAAAACACCTGGAGACCACTTCAAAGAAAATTCAAACCCACAATAACATCATTCAAAAATTGTGTGGTTCTACTTGGGGTGCCTCAGCCCATATCCTGCGGTGCTCCACTCTGTCTCTTGTTTATTCTGTAGCAGAATACTGTGCACCTGTGTGGATCAATAGCCCATACACTAAGAAAATTGATGCACAGCTCAACATGGCTATGAGAATGATTACTGGGTGTATCAAGTCAACTCCTGTAAATTGGCTTCCAATACTGAGCAATATTGCTCCATCTCCCTTACGGAGAAAAATGCCCTGTTAAAGGAGTTCAAAAAGATTTCCGATAACCCAATGCTGCCAATTCATGAAGACCTTCCCGACCTAGAAATAGGTCGCCTCAGATCTAGAAGGCCTTCATTGACATCTGCAAAGGATTTGGTTAGAACCAATTTCAACATAGACTCAGAGTGGAATGCTGCTTGGAATTTGCAAGCACCTGACCAATTAGCATGGCTTATCAAGCCAAATAAAGAGCCAGAAGGTTTCAGCCTTCCTCGTCACCTTTGGAAGGGATTAAACAGGGTGCGAACAGGGCATGGTGTATGTGGGGACAGTCTGCATAAATGGGGGATCATTCCATGATGTGACTGTGGAGCTCCAAAACAAACTTTGAAACATATAACTGAGGTCTGTCCTGTCAGGTTGTATCCCTATGCCGTTGAGGATTTTGTGAATGCTGCACCAGCAGCTCTTGAATAGTTGGCTGATTTGGACTTAGCTTTATAAATGTCTAGTTTTATCTTTTAATAATTATGTTATTAAAACTACTGGTTCTCATCTCCATGTGCATAGTTTCATATTTTGATGTTTTTAATTTAATGACAATCAATTATTATAATTGAGCGCATAATTCATATTTGAGAGGTAAATGTGTCAAAATGCCATACGCTATATAATAATATACTGTATTTCCATTAGGTCTATAGTTTCAATCAGGTACTTGTGGATGAGAATACTGCGTGAGCTCTACTGTTCACAGAACTACTAGTGGATAACAAGTTAGCTGAATGTTGAGGCTGTACGCCTCACAAATTACAACTTTAGGAGTCCTAAATACAAAATATTGTAGCTCAAGTACGTACCGTCGTCCGGTGTGACTTAGTCTACCTTGGGGTGACTTCGTCCCACCTCGCGGAAAAATATTCAAATCAGTTTATCTCAGATCTCTGTTATTTGAAATCGATGTTCAACATTGATACCCGTAGCCCTGATCATTATCGACGTTCTACAGTCGATATCTTGTCGAATCTCGACATATTAGTTGAATTATTGATATAAAACCTCACTGCTTGCTTCATCTTGTGATTTTGTTGTCGGAAAACTTTGTATTAGAAAACTTATTCCTAAAAGACTTATGATATTGGCGAGCACCATTTATGTTCGCCTTTTTATTATATTTCAATTGGTATATTCATAATATCTACAGTTGGACAGGTTAGGGTTCTGTTACTAGTTAAATACAATGAGGTCATTTTCAGGATAAACTTGGGGTGACTTTGTCCCAGTATGAAAATTGTGATATCATGCAGGATATGATGCAAATACAATTCAAAATATGATAAATATCATGTATTCTACCTAATAAAACAAAATATTCACCTTGCTTTCAATTAATACTACGTTTTCAGAAACTGAAATATTTTTCAATAAATAATTTGTGATTTTTTGAAGATGGGTGATACTCCAGGCACAAATGCGGGTCAAGAGGCTCAGTCGAGGGTGACCAGGTGCCCTAGAGGCAATTTGGCGGCCCCTCTCTCAGCGGAAGGACCTACAAAAAGACCAGGAGTGGAACTCACGTAGGTCATGAGTTTTGGGTGGAGAGACCAAACCTCACCACTGCTTAAAGAAGAGCGGCCATTCAGGCAAAATTTCTTGGGAGATTTGAGGCTTTTGACCCTGCAGAGTTTCGGAGGGGCAAAAAGAAAAACCCAAGAGACCAGAGTTGGGTGAAACTCCTGGCACAAATGTGAGTCGAGGGTGGCCGGGCGCCGGGCGCCTAGAGGCAGTTTGGCGTCCCCTCTCTCAGCGGAAGGACCTAGAAAAAGACCAGGAGTGGAACTCACGTGAGTCATGAGTTTTGGGTGGATGAGAGACCAAACCTCACCACTGCTCAAAGAAGGGCGGCCATTTAGGCAAATCTTCTTGGGAGAGGTGAGGCTTTTGTCCCTGCGAAGTTTCGGAGGGGCAAAAAGAACAAACTTGGGAACACAATAAGCTCCGGTTGACGTGTGGGGTTCTTTCAACCTGTGGATCCTTGAATTCGTCCTTCAAAAACAATAAATAATAAACCCCTGATTGACATTGTCTCTTATTCTCGAAAAAATATATCTTTGTTAAGTTGAGAAAAATACTAACTTTTTAAATGGAAAATACTCTTTAAACATTGCCGAGTACAATTAAAAAAATTTACAAGAGATCTGTTGCAACTTAATATTGATTACAAGCTGTTTAAAGTTTCAACTCTCCAAAATTAGAACAAAGTCACCCCGGTTGACTGGTAACTTATTTTCCCAACTGGAACTGTTATTCTCACTGTAGCCGAGCTTCTGGTTAGAATCCCTCTTGGACCCGGTGCAGGAAGGTGAGGAGACTGCTTGCTGCTTGCAAGGATGTTGTAGTTCAGCTTTTTCTTGGGCGAGGATAACACTAGAATGTTCTCGCGTTTATGCGCATGTACTGAAACGATACACTGATACGAATATTCGATCTGACTGATGTCGATCAATTAGTTGATCCATATTGACAATATTGCCGATTGATTGACAATTTTAAAGCCTGCCAGCTAATCCAAGTGCGAGAAAATCCTCAATTTAAAATTCTCGATACGATTTCCAAAAACCAGTAAGCTGGCGCTTACACTGATCATAAGTAGTTTATTTCAGTGGGAGCTCATCATTTACATCGTTGGGAAATACAAAGCAGTAATGAATAAATAAAAATAATAATAAAAGAATGAATAAAATAAAAATTATTAGAGAGAATCGGTCCACTAGGTTAAAATTATTTCCCCCCCAAAATTTCTATGATGCCGTTGGCGTCATGTCCCCCCCCTGTAGGCACCCCTGCTGGGGCCTACAGTGCCCCAGAACAAAATGGCATACATTTTGTATAAAACTATATTGAGTATCATTAATTTACGTACTGGTATGATACATATAATTGTTTCAACATAAATATCAACTCAAATTGTCTTAGTAAAATTGATTAGTGAATATCAAAATTGAATTTGAATTAAACTAGTGAATAAAAAAAAACATTTTTTTGTACTCTGACAAAAATCCACAGGAAAATATTCTTCTTTCATCAAATAAAATGTTTCATTCATTATAATCATTGAACAGCTTTCGAATATTATTTTCACAAGTGAAATTCATTAATTTGGTACATTTGATTATGGTTTGGGTGTGTAGGTGACAAGCTGGAGTTTTTAGACAGCTTGGATGAGGTTCTTGGGAAAGTTGTCCTGGATTAATTTTTTTGTTCTCTTCTTATGCCTCCCTTCACTTTTCTCTTCCATAAGTCGAATTCAGAGCAAATTAATCATCAAATAAATCTGGCTCCACAGATACCAATGATATCTGATAATAAATTCATCTTGTCATTCGAAGGCTTCTTCATCATCTAATCCATTAACTATAATTATTTTCTTGAGTCCCTAAAAAGTCTATTTTAGTATTGAAGATGAAAAACTAGTAGGCCTACAGTATTACTTATGAATAATGAGAATGACATAGCTATAAGTCTTTAGAAGACCGTAAATCATCACAAAGCTAATAAAGTTTATTATAAAAAAAATGTGACAGTGATAGGAAATGAACACTGGATTGAATCCAAACACTAAAGATTGAAACAATATCATCATCACGACAATGAAATCAGCTAATAAAGTATTGTGAGAAAGTAAAGTCACGAATGTTATTGAGGAATGTAGGGCTGAAAACATCGCAGTACTGGGGAAACCAGTGCATTTTGTACTGGGCTATAGTCCGGGCACAAATGTCATGAATAAGGCACTCCGTGGTCATTTTTGGGTAACAGCCGTGGAAGATGTCTCAATTTCTTCGTTAGGTCTAGCATAATAATAATTGTGATGATAAGTCGAAAACACAGGCACTCGATCTCTCAAGGTACAGACTTGAAAATGGTATCATTCTCTTCGTAAAGATGTGTGGAAATAGATTATCCATGATGGCAATCTCAAAAATGTTTCTCATCATAGAAAAATCCAAGAAGGCGGTCAAAAATCTTATTTCAAGAGTTTGAAATTATATTCATCTTTCAATATTGTAGTATGATTATTCTGGAGCTCCCAGATGGCTGAATTGATCCGATATCCTCGAGATTATTAGAATTATAGACGATTTCTTGAAAATTGACATATTTTTGCCGCCATCTTGTTTTTTTATGATCACAAACATTTTCGAGATTGCCATCATGGATAATCTCTTTCTATACATCATTACAAAGAGATTGATACCATTCCCAAGTCTGTACCTCCAAGGAGTCATGAGCTACACGGTTTTCTAATTGTTGGGATTGGCATTTGGTGGAAAAAGCGTGTTTTCCGGTGCAAGGATAAACCAGTAGCCTAGTTTTCTCTCTTTTTCCGATGACGCTCCAGCCTTGGAATATGGACTGACAGCCTCCAACTAGATGTCATTTCGAAGCTTTGGAAATATTCTAAAACACTGTAGCCTACCAGTAAGAGTAGTGTAGTGTATGTCTACTGCGAATATATTTACAGAGTGAAAAGTGAAATATTGTCCCCGAAAATGTGTGTTACAAGTTTTTGAAGTTGAATAAATCATGAAAAGAGTGGTCAAAATGAGACGATTCTCTCGAATATCATAGTTTGGTTAATTCTTATAACACTTCTCTGTTAATAATGACTGCCATCTTGAATTTTTCAATGATGTCGAATATTTTCGTTGTTTCCATCATTAATATTCTTATTCGGCTTGATTGAAACGATTGATTCTAACGGAGAGATTGAAACCATTTGCAAGTCTCTATCATGAAGTAGCCTAGTCATGAAAAAATCGATTCTATAGTTCTAGCTTGTTACCTCATGTGTATGGAAAACACACCAGAAATCAGGCAGGGTTTTCTTTGGAGAGCGCTGGAGAACTCATTTTTTGACGTCAGAGCATGAAGATATATCGTTCCAAAGTTGAAAAAATGCTCTGAATTTCATAGATTCAAAATTCCTCTGTATCTCTTGCACGAAAAAGTTATGATGGAATGAAATTTGGAAAAAAGTTTTTTTGGGCTTTTGAAGGGTTATAACTAAAAAAGTATGCGTTTTAGAGAAAAATTTTATGGATAAAAAATTGTAGAGGAAAATTTTAAATCTTCGTCTACCGACGGCTGTTGGATGACGCAATTATTATAACAGCTGATTTTTATTTCTGTGTGTGGCCAGCTCACAAATCTTCTCCCATAAAGGTGCCTACAGATATACGCACCGCGAACATGAGCAATTTACTTTTAATCAGCTGACTATATCTGTATTTTTACAGAAACGGTAAGATACAGATATAAAAAGCTTGGCATCAGCTGATTAAAAGTGAATTGCTCATGTTCGCGGCGCGTAAATCTGTACGCACCTCAAGGATTACATGTAAACTTTGAAGGACCGTAGGAAAGAGTCCTGAAGTCGCATTATAAATTTGATAGGCCATAAACCTGGTCTAGAACATAATGAACACAACTAAAAAAAATCATCAAATTCGGTGCACACATAAAAAAGTTATTGAATGTCAAAATTTGAGGCTCTCGATTTTTATTTATATTGATAAGATGAAACGCTTTTTGTTACATATAATTTGAGTGGATTTGAATAATTGAATGAAAAAGACTAAGAAATTGTCAAAAACCACAGATTTATTGATACTTAGAAAGACTGGTTTCGGTTATTACACAATTGTCAATCTCTGATAAACTAAAACTAAATACAAGAGCAGCAGAACAGAGCAGATTTTTTAGTTTATCAGAGATTGACAATGGTGTAATAACCGAAACCGATCTTTCTAAGTATCAATAAATCTGTGTTTTTTGACAATTTCTTAGTCTTTTTCATTCAATATGAATAATTACCACAATATCAACTTCTCAACTAGACAAAAAAAAAGGATTTGAATAATCTATTTTCACGTTTTTTTGTAATAATGAGAATTATAAATCATTATATCAATCTGTACAAGGTATAACCAGAGAAAACTTCTATAATGTATTCTGTGGTATAACCAGATACAACTGATAGTTGGGCTGTCTTTTCTCTATGGTATAACCATACAAATACCTTGAGTATTTTGAAATTTTGTCAAGGACATAATTATACAATATAAAACATTCTGCAGGCTTTGAAATAGATGATACCGCTACTGATAATTTGCATACTCCCTTTGTTAATCTTGAAGATGTAGGCCTTCTGAAACTGAATGTAATGAATAAAGTAAGTTTATCGGGATCTGGGGGCCCTGATGGGGTGCCAGCATTTATTATGAAGGGCTGCTGTAGCATAGCCTACTTGCCGGAACCTTTGAAATTCCTCTTCAAATGATAAGTTGAAGGTTTCCAGAATTGTTCCCATCTTCAAAAGGGAAGAGAAATCTTGTTTATAATTATTATCCTAAAATAGAACAATACCGTCATAAACTATAATCCATACTTTATTGTTGTGAAATTCTTGGATAATCCATATCAGGTATTTTTAGAACTTATTCTTAGGATACCTATCTGGATCGTGCTCTTATGAGGATCATTATTAAAATAATATTCTAAGATTACCTTTACGGGACTCATTCCTCATTCTATATACCTACTAAATTTCGTGAGAAAATTCCAAACCATACGAGATATAAGATATCGTCTTATTATAATTTCAAAAAAGCTAACTTCCTTGAACTCTACCGGACGCTCTGTAACTCGGATTGGCACGCACTGTATCACTTTCAGGATGTTGACTTAGCAGTTGATCATTTCTATGAAATTATATACAGAGCCTTCTCATTGCATGTACCAAAATCTAATATAATAATAAAATCTAAATTCCCCTCATGGTTTACTAGAGATATTATTCAATTAATCAAGCAGAAAAAAAATGTGCACGAAAAATGACTTTTTCTAGATATTACCGTAGTAAATTTGTTGAACTGAGAGCCACTATTAAAATTAGAATCAATAAGTCTTATAAAGACTATATAGCTAATCTACAGAGTAATATAGATTCGAATATTAAACATTTCTGGAACTATATTGGTAGTAAAAAGGAATCTAGATCAAAGGGCGATTGTTTGGAAATGGATGGGGTTAAGTATGTTGGTGCTGATGTGCCAAAGGCATTTGCGCATTATTTCTCATCCATCTATGATGTCATAGGAGGTGATCGCGATAATGCAGCTGCTCAACATGTAAACCGCAATAACAGTAATCGTAATTTCGATTTACCAGTACTGACCATTCCATACCTTTCAGCCAATCAAGTCAATTCCGCAGTTGATGGACTTAAGGCTACGCGTTCAGTTGGACCTGATGGCGTTCCTGCCTACATTATAAAGGGTTGTAAGAATATACTTATTGAACCACTGCGATTTATTTCAATTTATCTTTGAAAACTAATAAATACCCCACGAAATGGAAAACTGCCTGTATAACACCAGTTTTCAAATCAGGTCAACCAAATATAATTTCCAATTTTCGACCTATTTCTATTTTGGACTCTCCTGATAAGGTCTTTGAATCTGCTCTATACAGAATAGTTTTTTCGCCCCACTTGGATGTAATGAGCTGTTTTTCGTGCATCATATGGAGGCCGAAAGTGATTGTTTTCTGACCAGGCCGGTAAAATTTTTTCGCCCCACTTGGATGTAATGAGCTGGTTTACGTGCGTCATATGGAGGCCGAAAGTGATTGTTTTCTGACCAGGCCGGTAAAATTTTTACGGCCCTAGGGCTGTAAAATAACCTTGAAATCAGCTGATTCTGATTTGTTGTGAACGTGTTTACAAAATAGTTTATGAAACGGAATCAGTTTATGCTTCTAGAATTGAATAAAGTATTTTGCAATAAGATACTATCATTTTATTTGGATGAATGAAATACGAATGAGATATTATAAACTATTCAAATTCAATTTTCAGAGTATAATAGAATCTAACCTCAAACCTCCTAGTAGGCTACTGCGTTTATCACGGAACATGGAGGATAAACGGAATCATTTTATGCTTCTAGAATTCAATGAAGTATTCTGCAATAATATACTATCATTTTATTTGGATGAATAAAATACAGATAAGATATATATTATAAACTATTCAAATAATTCGATTTTCAGAGTAGGATAGAACTTCTAACCTGAACTTCCGTTGACATTCAGATTGGCCAAATTTCAAGTGTGCTAAAACAGCTGATCAAAAACTTTTTATTATTTGTGTTTATCATTCAATAATTAAAACATTTATAATAATATCATCTTATTGTCATTCGGAAGAATAAAAATTATAAACTCAACCTCTTACATATTGAACATAATCTTTTAGGTTATTTAGACAAATCAGAATAAAAAATAAAAATACTTGGACAATTTCCTGATATTCAGATTACCTCAGATTTGCTAGAGCTATGACCTTCCACTTTTGCTTTCGAAAGTGCTTATAATAGACAATTATTCTCATATATATATTGTTTATTTTTCTGTGTGGCGAAAAATAACGTTCTCACCATGGGCAAAAATGTTTTTCCGGCTCTCAATCTTTTCTAGTCCTCGGCCTACGGCCTCGGACTTGAAAACCGATTACGAGCCAGAAAAGTCTCATTTTCGGCCCTAGGTGCGAAATATACTATTACGGCCCTAGGGCTGTAAAATAACCTTGAAGTCAGCTGATTCTAATTTGATGTGAACATGTTTACAAAATAGATTATAAAACGGAATAAGTTTATGCTTCTAGAATTGAATAAAGTATTTTGCAATAAGATACTATCATTTTATTTGGATGAATGAAATACAAATGAGATATTATAAACTATTCAAATTCAATTTTCAGAGTATAATAGAAACTAACCTCAAACCTCCTAGTACTGCGTTTATCACGGAACATAGTGGATAAACGGAATCATTTTATGCTTCTAGAATTCAATAAAGTATTCTGCAATAATATACTATCATTCTATTTGGATGAATAAAATACAGATAAGATATATATTATTATAAACTATTCAAATAATTCGATTTTCAGAGTAGGATAGAACTTCTAACCTAAACTTCCATTGACATTCAGATTGGCCAAATTTCAAGTGTGCTAAAACAGCTGATCAAAAACTTTTCATTATTTGTGTTTATCATTCAATAATTAAAACATTTATAATAATATCATCTTATTGTCATTTGGAAGAATAAAAAGTTTAAACTCAACCTCTTACATAATTGAACATAATCTTTTAGGTTATTTAGACAAATCAGAAAAAAAAATGTGCACGAAAAATGACTTTTTCTAGATATTACCGTAGTAAATTTGTTGAACTGAGAGCCACTATTAAAATTAGAATCAATAAGTCTTATAAAGACTATATAGCTAATCTACAGAGTAATATAGATTCGAATATTAAACATTTCTGGAACTATATTGGTAGTAAAAAGGAATCTAGATCAAAGGGCGATTGTTTGGAAATGGATGGGGTTAAGTATGTTGGTGCTGATGTGCCAAAGGCATTTGCGCATTATTTCTCATCCATCTATGATGTCATAGGAGGTGATCGCGATAATGCAGCTGCTCAACATGTAAACCGCAATAACAGTAATCGTAATTTCGATTTACCAGTACTGACCATTCCATACCTTTCAGCCAATCAAGTCAATTCCGCAGTTGATGGACTTAAGGCTACGCGTTCAGTTGGACCTGATGGCGTTCCTGCCTACATTATAAAGGGTTGTAAGAATATACTTATTGAACCACTGCGATTTATTTTCAATTTATCTTTGAAAACTAATAAATACCCCACGAAATGGAAAACTGCCTGTATAACACCAGTTTTCAAATCAGGTCAACCAAATATAATTTCCAATTTTCGACCTATTTCTATTTTGGACTCTCCTGATAAGGTCTTTGAATCTGCTCTATACAGAATAGTTTTTGATCATGTGAAGCATGTAATAACCCTTTTCAACATGGCTTCATGCCCAGTAGATCAACTGTGAGTAATTTGCTGACTTTCACACAGTTTGTTTCCTCTCACCTTGACATGCAAGGTCGTGTAGATGTAATATATTTAGATTTCAAGAAAGCATTTGATTCAGTTAATTTTAATGTATTATTAGATAAATTAATTACGTACGAGTTTTCACCTGACTTAATTGAATATTTCGTAGCTATTTGGTTGATAGAGTTTCCCAAGTGAAGTACAATAATCACACATCTGAAAACTATGATAACCCCACCAGAGTCCCACAAGGATCTAATCTTGGACCTCTTTTGTTTCTTCTTTTAATTAATGATCTCCCTGATTGCATTAAAGAATCTGAAATCCTGATATTTGCAGATGATGTAAAACTTTACAGGTCAATAAAAAGCATTGATGATTGTGTCAGATTGCAGGACGATCTTGATCGAGTTAACCTTTGGTGTTGTCAGAACAGACTCAAGTTGAATGTATCTAAAACTAAATTCATGGTGTATACAAGGCAGATAAATTTTCAGCACCATTTATATACATTGGGAGGTGACAATCTTGAGTGTGTTAATAACATCCGAGATCTTGGAGTTATCATGGACCCAAGGCTTGATTTCAAGAACCACATTAACTTTACCCTAGGTAGTGCTAATAAATTACTGGGTTTTATATTTCGCAATACCAAACCATTCACTAATTGTGATGTTAGTTTAAGAATATTCAATGCACTAGTTCGCAGTAAACTTGAATATGCTGCAGTAGTTTGGGGGCCTTATAATGTGACAGACATTCATGAAATTGAAAAAATTCAAAATAGAATTCTGAGACATTTATACATAAAAAATTTAATTGCTTTTGTCCCTTTAATTTTCCAACTAGTGAGTTAAGATCGATATTTAAAGTGCACTCTCTAGAATTACGCAGATCTGTAAATGCTCTATTGCTATTATTCAACATTTTAAATCATAAAGTTCATATTCCATCATTCATAAATTTATTGAATTTCAATGTACCTTATGCTAGGCCTAGAAAAAATATATTGTTCAACATCCCTTTTGTGAGAACTACTCATCACTATAATTCATTTCTTATTAAAAGTCTAAGATTATATAATACTTTGAATGAACATATAGATCCGTTTTCGAACTCATTTAATGTCTTTAAGAAAAATTGTGAAATGCATTTATCTTGTAGCTCGTTTGAGTCATGAAAAGTTATGAGCTCTGGCTGAAACTCTTTTTGTTTTCTTTATCTTTATTATTAATTTTTATTATTATTTCAATTTTGATTTACTTTTTATCTTATTCTCTTCTTTATTTTTTTCCATAATATTTTTCATCTTTTAAGTTTTTATTATTATGTAGTATGGTTATCTATTAATTGTGTAAAAAAGGCTCTTCATGGTATTGTCTGTGAGCCTTTATATGTATATGTATATCAATAAATAAATAAAATAAATAAAGATATACCGTACTGTAATATTACGGCATTTCGTTTGAAAGAGCAAATTACATACCTAAGGGAAATTTAAAAGTTTTTTGAAATACAATTTATGATTCTGATCTATTTTCAAATTATTCCTAGTCATTACAACTTATACCCTACCGATAACAAGTTTCAATCAAATTGCCTCTACTAATGAAATAGGCATTAATAGAACCATTAACTTACGTTAGGCCTATTTATAGAATTCAAATTCATTCATTCCTCTTTGGTTCTCATTCATGTGGTTCCATATTAGACGACATCATTCCAGGGCAATTGTATTTGATTGGATTCCCGTGCAACTGGTCGGATATCATAAAAAGAAAATGTACAGAATAAACATGAAATGATCTCTCTGGACTAACTATTATTACAGACTAGTTAAGATCTTGAAACCAGGCTTTCATTTCAAAACAAATTCACAAGGACATACGAATTTTAATATAAATTTCAACTTACCTTTCAAGAATCACATTCGTATTACCAGGCCTATATTATGTCAATGAGATTAGCAGGGTCAACAGATTAGTCACGTACTGACTCACAACAAAATATTCACTCGCCAATAATTTATTAGGCTATGACGTTGACAATGAATAATAGGTACTACTAACAACGAATTGTTTCAGCTAAATGTAATTAGCTGAAGAGATTGAATGACCGAAGGGTGAAAGTTGAAAACAGGTAATTATTATTATTTTTGCAAATGGTCAATCGCAAATATCTGGAGAGATGGAAATACCAATACTTCAAGCCCAGAGTTGTTTATCAGTATAAATGTCTGTTCTCTGTAAATAAATTAGCCAGTCTTTATATCCTATTTTGGAAGAAAGGTTCAAAAATGATTCGCACATTTGTTTTACTCACCCTCGCTGCAGTTATTGTTAGTGGATTCACCAAAGGTAAGCTTAGAAAGCCACTTGAATTTTTTGAAACAGAAAAATATGAAAATAAAAAAATGTGTTCTGTGTTTGATCGAGCGTTTGTGTTCTGTGTTTGATCCAGCGTTTGTATTCTGTGTTTGATCCAGCGTTTCTAATGCTCTTACTGAAGGTTATGATACACCTGTACGGTAATCATAACTTGAAATTATTAAGTGAAAATAATAAACTATAAAATACCGGGTTTTTCAAAATTAGTAACGGGGTTTCAACATTTTATAATACTATATACATTATCAAGCCTACAGCCACAGGTGATAGACTATATCAAATGAAAGAGAAACTCAAACAGTTTTGTTTTTTTGGCATTAATGTTCACTTTTAAAAACTTTCTTAATTACGTTCAAGCACTTGAGCAATAGTTGGTGCGCCGCCTTACTGGAATAACTGTAACCGAGCGTTGGGTTGGTCGTGAGAGATCTACATGGCTTGTATTCCATGGCCTCCTCGGTCGCATGACCCAACGCCGTGTGATTTCTATCGTTGTGTGTTTATTAAGGACCGTGTGTATGTGCCTTCACTGCAAGCTGACATTCCCGAATTATGAAAAAGGATTGAAGCAGTAGCAGTTACACTCATCAAACTCTGGGAAGAACTCGCATTATCATCTTGATGAGTGCCGTGTGATGTGTGACGAATTATTGTGCTCACTTCGAACACTATTGAAGGCCATTATGCCTTAAAAACTGCTTGGGTTTCTCCTCAATTTGACATATGACTGTGAGCTGTAAGTTTTTGGCTGTAAGTAGCTGTGAGTTTGATGTAATGAAAAATATTATAACATGTTGAAACGCCGTCATTTTGAAACAATCGGTAGGTCTATTCCTATCAATAGGACCCAAGTGAGAAATTTTTGCAATTTGGAAAAAGTGATCAAATTCAAATTCAAGTTACAATGGTGCCTATTGGTACAAATAATATCAACAGGATAGGCCTATATTATTTTTGGTAGATCTTCAGTTATTAGCTCTAATCCCGTCAATGAGTGTCATTTTTTCACAAAACGATTGTGGAATATATGAAGTATAGGTAAGCCTATATGTAGTTCAAAAGTTGATGGAATTATATAATCTATATACATAAAAAATTTAATTGCTTTTGTCCCTTTAATTTTCCAACTAGTGAGTTAAGATCGATATTTAAAGTGCACTCTCTAGAATTACGCAGATCTGTAAATGCTCTATTTCTATTATTCAACATTTTAAATCATAAAGTTCATATTCCATCATTCATAAATTTATTGAATTTCAATGTACCTTATGCTAGGCCTAGAAAAAATATATTGTTCAACATCCCTTTTGTGAGAACTACTCATCACTATAATTCATTTCTTATTAAAAGTCTAAGATTATATAATACTTTGAATGAACATATAGATCCGTTTTCGAACTCATTTAATGTCTTTAAGAAAAATTGTGAAATGCATTTATCTTGTAGCTCGTTTGAGTCATGAAAAGTTATGAGCTCTGGCTGAAACTCTTTTTGTTTTCTTTATCTTTATTGTTAATTTTTATTATTATTTCAATTTTTGATTTACTTTTTATCTTATTCTCTTCTTTATTTTTTTCCATAATATTTTTCATCTTTTAAGTTTTTATTATTATGTAGTATGGTTATCTATTAATTGTGTAAAAAAGGCTCTTCATGGTATTGTCTGTGAGCCTTTATATGTATATGTATATCAATAAATAAATAAAATAAATAAAGATATACCGTACTGTAATATTACGGCATTTCGTTTGAAAGAGCAAATTACATACCTAAGGGAAATTTAAAAGTTTTTTGAAATACAATTTATGATTCTGATCTATTTTCAAATTATTCCTAGTCATTACAACTTATACCCTACCGATAACAAGTTTCAATCAAATTGCCTCTACTAATGAAATAGGCATTAATAGAACCATTAACTTACGTTAGGCCTATTTATAGAATTCAAATTCATTCATTCCTCTTTGGTTCTCATTCATGTGGTTCCATATTAGACGACATCATTCCAGGGCAATTGTATTTGATTGGATTCCCGTGCAACTGGTCGGATATCATAAAAAGAAAATGTACAGAATAAACATGAAATGATCTCTCTGGACTAACTATTATTACAGACTAGTTAAGATCTTGAAACCAGGCTTTCATTTCAAAACAAATTCACAAGGACATACGAATTTTAATATAAATTTCAACTTACCTTTCAAGAATCACATTCGTATTACCAGGCCTATATTATGTCAATGAGATTAGCAGGGTCAACAGATTAGTCACGTACTGACTCACAACAAAATATTCACTCGCCAATAATTTATTAGGCTATGACGTTGACAATGAATAATAGGTACTACTAACAACGAATTGTTTCAGCTAAATGTAATTAGCTGAAGAGATTGAATGACCGAAGGGTGAAAGTTGAAAACAGGTAATTATTATTATTTTTGCAAATGGTCAATCGCAAATATCTGGAGAGATGGAAATACCAATACTTCAAGCCCAGAGTTGTTTATCAGTATAAATGTCTGTTCTCTGTAAATAAATTAGCCAGTCTTTATATCCTATTTTGGAAGAAAGGTTCAAAAATGATTCGCACATTTGTTTTACTCACCCTCGCTGCAGTTATTGTTAGTGGATTCACCAAAGGTAAGCTTAGAAAGCCACTTGAATTTTTTGAAACAGAAAAATATGAAAATAAAAAAATGTGTTCTGTGTTTGATCGAGCGTTTGTGTTCTGTGTTTGATCCAGCGTTTGTATTCTGTGTTTGATCCAGCGTTTCTAATGCTCTTACTGAAGGTTATGATACACCTGTACGGTAATCATAACTTGAAATTATTAAGTGAAAATAATAAACTATAAAATACCGGGTTTTTCAAAATTAGTAACGGGGTTTCAACATTTTATAATACTATATACATTATCAAGCCTACAGCCACAGGTGATAGACTATATCAAATGAAAGAGAAACTCAAACAGTTTTGTTTTTTTGGCATTAATGTTCACTTTTAAAAACTTTCTTATTACGTTCAAGCACTTGAGCAATAGTTGGTGCGCCGCCTTACTGGAATAACTGTAACCGAGCGTTGGGTTGGTCGTGAGAGATCTACATGGCTTGTATTCCATGGCCTCCTCGGTCGCATGACCCAACGCCGTGTGATTTCTATCGTTGTGTGTTTATTAAGGACCGTGTGTATGTGCCTTCACTGCAAGCTGACATTCCCGAATTATGAAAAAGGATTGAAGCAGTAGCAGTTACACTCATCAAACTCTGGGAAGAACTCGCATTATCATCTTGATGAGTGTGCCGTGTGATGTGTGACGAATTATTGTGCTCACTTCGAACACTATTGAAGGCCATTATGCCTTAAAAACTGCTTGGGTTTCTCCTCAATTTGACATATGACTGTGAGCTGTAAGTTTTTGGCTGTAAGTAGCTGTGAGTTTGATGTAATGAAAAATATTATAACATGTTGAAACGCCGTCATTTTGAAACAATCGGTAGGTCTATTCCTATCAATAGGACCCAAGTGAGAAATTTTTGCAATTTGGAAAAAGTGATCAAATTCAAATTCAAGTTACAATGGTGCCTATTGGTACAAATAATATCAACAGGATAGGCCTATATTATTTTTGGTAGATCTTCAGTTATTAGCTCTAATCCCGTCAATGAGTGTCATTTTTTCACAAAACGATTGTGGAATATATGAAGTATAGGTAAGCCTATATGTAGTTCAAAAGTTGATGGAATTATATAATATTCATATATTATACTGAAAATTATTAGGATGGTGGGACATAGGATTGTTGATAGCTGGTTTATTAGAGAAATAATTTATTTTATAACATTATACAATCATAAAATTAATCCAAATAATCTGAGAACAGTTAGAATGTGAAAAATAATAAGGTATAAAAAATAATGAGTACAGAATTGATTACATCAATACTGTACTGAATTCTATTCATAACTTTATTTGAATTGAAATTCAATAAGATCTCAATTTTTTCTTCACAGAATTTCCATTTACAGCCAATTCATTTAGGTTTTTAGTTTCATTCGAGTTCTTATTCATGCAATTTCTTTTAAACTTAGTGTTATACTCTTTTATAGTGATCATTTTCTCCCTATATATACTGCATAGTAGCCTATATATATATATATAGGTCTACTTCTTGCTGTATACCTATACTATTTTATAAAAATTTGGTACCGATACCGTATAGAAAGGCTACTATGCAGTTTATATAGGGAGAAAATGATCACTATAAAAGAGTATAACACTAAGTTTAAAAGAAATTGCATGAATAAGAACTCGAATGAAACTAAAAACCTAAATGAATTGGCTGTAAATGGAAATTCTGTGAAGAAAATTGAAGAAAAAAATTGAGATCTTATTGAATTATATATATATATATATATATATATATATATATATATATATATATATATATATATTATTTAGTTACTTTTTGTATAAAATATATTTGATCTATGTTTTGTCTAACTAAATTGTTTTTATTACCGTATATGTAATCTAAATTACAGATTCAACTATCATTCTTAACGTTAACTTACTATTATATGCTGTTTGTTAATTTTTCTCAGTTTTATATGAATTTTGTAATTTGTTTCATTGTACTTCTGCAAAGGTGACTATAAAAATAATTTCACTTACCGTATTTGTGCTTGTGTAGTTGAGGTGGCTATCAGGGTAGAGTCAGGGCTGCCATACGTTTTTAATTTTATTAGCTAATAGCTGCATGCTTTGTTTGACATGAATTATCGACTGCGCTTTGTGTTTGCGTAGAGGTGGGCAGCGAGGTGCATTCCAAACTGCTGCCAGTGCTGGTGAGAGAGCGTCGTCAATTCGGCTCTTTCTTCCCGGCGGTAGGTGGTGGTGGTGCGGGGGCGGGAGCTCAGGCCAACGCACAGGCGTCCTCGTTCAGCGGTAGCTTCGGAGGCGGTGGTCCGGCCTTCGCGCCCCCGGTCGGAGGCGGTGGCTTTGGAGGCGCCAGCAGCATTAGTTCGGCACAGGCGTCGGCGATTGGGGCAGGGGGCGGTGGTCCGGCCTTCGCGCCCCCGGTCGGAGGCGGTGGTTTTGGAGGCGCCAGCAGCATTAGTTCGGCACAGGCGTCAGCGATTGGGGCAGGGGGTGGTGGTCCGGCCTTCGCGCCCCCGGTCGGAGGTGGTGGCTTTGGAGGCGGCGGCGGCATCAGTTCGGCACAGTCGACGGCGTCGGCGTTTGGGGCCGGGGGCGGACAAGGAGTGGGGTGTGGAAGATAGAATGTAGAGAGTGGAGAAACATAGAAGAACAATAGCAATCAAGTTGAAGAATCATAGCATATAGGAGATCAGCTATAAGTCATCTACTGCCATGCAGTAAGGAACAATATATTATTATGCTCTTATTTTGTGCTACTGCACTATACTCTGTCCAAACAGGCATGAGCTCTGAAGGATTATGCTGACCCTCCTACTACTCACACACACAAGCGCATTCTCTTTTTGTGTGTGTGTGAGTAAAGGGACGGTCTGCCTACCTGTATACTATATGTAGTATACATAGTATATCAATGGCGCTGGTAGGCCGAGCGTGTGTGCCTGCGTGTGGGTGAGCGAGGGTCGGCTTAATCTTTCAGGGCTCACGGCAGTTTGGACAGACTATACCTACTAAATTATCAGTAGTCACATCTCCAGCTACAAAAATATTAGATTGAAATGAAATGCTAAAGTGAACGAATCAGCCATAATCAACGTCTATTATTTCAATAAAATCATAGGATTTAATATGAATAAATTTGAAAGAAACTTTCACATGATTATGCTGATTATGTTATTTCCAAATCTGCTTCAGCTTGTAAATAAATAAAAATAATGTAAATTTCGAATGTACTGTACTTACGAAAACTCAATAGTGCCTTAATAAGGTATGCTATATCGTCATTTCCCTCAACTTGGAAAATAAAATTTCTTAGAAGCATTTCAACATCACCCATATTGTTAAAAACCCCGCTTACACAGTAATAATAATAATAATAAAAAAACAATAATTATTATAGCCACCATCTAGTCACATAAAGGTGAATCGTTACTATTTCATTAAGTTACTTTGTATAATTTGTGTTATGAAACAAAATTAGGCTACCGGTGTATATAAATTTAAATGTTATTGAGTCAAAATAGCTTATAATATTTTTATTCGTTGCAAACAGAAACCCCGCTATTGTTGACAACAGAACTTTATTGCAGTCTCATTCGACCTTTATACTTTGATTTACTATGACCCAGATTTTAGGACACCTATCGAATCTAATGAACCATTAAAAAGTGTTAGAAACCAAATCTATGCTCGGCTATTTCTTTTGATGTGAAAGTTGTATGTTTATAGAAAAATACAATTCCAATTGGAAATAAACAGTGGAATCAATTATTCAAAAAAGTAGAGGAAGCTGTCAATTATGTATAACTAGGCCTTCCTAAAATTGTATCATCTAGGCCTACCATGTTTCTTCCTTATTGTTCCATTTCTATAGAAACTGTTTACAGTATTACTATAGGATATCATCATCATAATTATATTGAACACATATTTGTCATGAATTTCATAATAAATCGAGAGCGGCTATTCATTTTTTACATACCGTAAGCTTTAATTTTTAACCAATAACGACAAAAGTTATGGTAGGCTACCTGCTTTTCTAATTTTTATGAATGTACACACCATGTAGCCTACCGTTCTGTTCCGGTACTCTGTTACTAGTAATTGTCGCTTTGGTAATAGTAGTATTTCTCGGTAGTATTAGTAATACTATATACTTTGTCCAGAAATATAGTTTAATAACCTGCTATTTTCGAAATACCCATTTGAAAATTGAAAAGTTTACATTTTTGTTTCATTATTAATATACCAGAAAATTGGTTGATTCCAAGTCGAAACACGTTTGAAATGTGACGAGTGGAATGGCTTCACGATAAGCAAACTGAAAACCTGATGTATAGTGATACATTAAATTCAAAGTCCACACATTGAATGACAATGAATTCAAAGTATGCCTTTATATTACATAGACTACATTGGAAAATTTCTCATTCATATACCTCTTTCTGCATAAATATATTGAATTGCATGTCTTTTTCATTTTTTCTAAATTATATTCTTCCTGGCTGTCTTTTTATTTCGTTTTTATTATTACTGTAGGCTGCTCATTTATAGACTTGGTGCGAATTGTATAGATGAATAAATAAATTGAAGGGGACAAAGATAAGGATGCGCATCTCAACTCTATGTCGTTCAATTGGACCTGGATCAAACATCAACATTATCTTTTTTAATAGGTTATTATGACTTAAAATAAAAAACCTATTATTATGACTTTAAAGAAAATCATATTTGACAAATTACGTAAAATATATCATTTTTAATACTATAA
The DNA here is from genome assembly GCF_014356525.2 of Nilaparvata lugens. Taxonomy (NCBI): domain Eukaryota; kingdom Metazoa; phylum Arthropoda; class Insecta; order Hemiptera; family Delphacidae; genus Nilaparvata; species Nilaparvata lugens. The sequence goes on from NC_052504.1 coordinate 50,253,664, forward strand.
GTATCATATGCAATTGAAGTATAATATTTCTATGATGCGTGACTTTTCGGACATTCTGTATTATACAACCTTGATGATCTAAATGCATATTTTATTTATACAATCATGAAGATGTGCTATGATCAACCGAACACTGCAAGTGGTACTCATTTTTCCATTGAAAGGTGAGAGGAGAAATCGTTTTCAGATAAATTCAAGGCATTAAGACTCTACCAATGTTTCTTGTAAATTACAGTAGGCTACCATGCATAGTACCTACCTTGCACTCCCCTCACAAATTTGAAAACATAAATTTGCTATGCCTTGAAAGCAGAACTGTGAAGTTGTTGCATAGTTATGTGTAGTTATTACAGTTATAGCTATAATATTATGAATTAAGCAGTGATGTTTCATTAAAACTCTTTCCCCACACGCAGACCTGTTCATGTGGGGAAAATTCACAAGTAAAATTCAAATTCAAATTCAAATTTTATTCAATCCAATTCACAATATTTACAAATTATGAGAAAAAATAATACAGCTTAACAATATTAGAGTAATAAGTTAATATTTTATAAAGTACATAAAAGTCTAATTTATTAAACAAATAACAATAACATCAGACAAGAATTCGAACATGCTAAACCAGGACTAATTTGTGAATTTGGATAGAAAAATACTGCTTGCTGAGAGTACAAAACTCTACGTCTGCGAGCAGGAATGAATATCTGATAATTTATGAATTTATAGAGAAGTAGAAAAATATAAAAAGAAGAAAGAAAGAAAAATTAGCAACCAATCACTCACACATTCACACTAACCATGCTCACTCTCCAATTCCAGCTCATTTAGCCAATGCATAGCCACCATTATCAGAGTATTTTAACTAAGAAACCACATTGAATAAGGTCTCTAGATAGTCAGGCATAAGACCTCTAAGCCATCCAAGAACTTTTGTTTTAAAAACAAGTCGATTTTGTGTTCTCTTAATTTCAAGAGGAATATTGTTGAAAAACTTAGGGCCGAGAAATACAAACGATTTCTGGAAACAAGTGGTATACGATTTAGGAAGTCTTAGTAAATCAGATGTCACTCTCCTAGTTTGATAACTAGGAACATCCCTGAACAACGCATGACCACAGTTTCCAGACATAACATAAAACATATACAATACTTTGAAAACATAGATATATCTGAGAGGCAAGCATTTGAGACTCTGAAAGATAGGAAAAGAATGTTCATATCTACCCTCCTTCTTGATGGCACGAACTATGGATTTTTGTATAGTTATTAAGGGCTTCAAGTGACTAATGTAAGTGGAGCCCCAACAATTTATACCGTAGCTGATTTTTGAATCGACAAGTGCAAAATATAGCTGCCTCAGGACACTCATAGGGAGAAATTTATTCAAAAAGTAGAACTTCCTCAGCATTAACAGCAGATGGCTTTTTATATTAGTAATATGATGAGACCAAGTGAGCTTTTCATCAACAATCACACCCAAATATTTTATGAGTCAGTTTGACCAACCACCTCACAGTCACAGTCATCACTCGCACAGCTACCATGAAACTTCAGTGCAGAAGGCAATGTCCATGATGTTGATAGTGTAAACAGCATGTATTTTGTTTTTGAAAGATTGAGCTGAATCTTATTGTGTCTAAACCAGAGCAACAGCTTGTTCAAATCATCCTGCATTAATCTTACCAAATTGGGGCCATCCAGATCACAATATGCCAATGCAGTGTCATCTGCAAAAGATACAGGCATACCAGAGAACCTGAACGAATAGAGATCATTAATAAAAATGAGGAACAAGATTGGCCCAAGGACTGATCCCTGTGGTACACCACAGTCCACTACCTGAACCTCACTCTTCACACCTCCAATGGCTACATATTGTTGTCTGTCATTCAAATAGGACAAGAACCAGTCATGAGCCACGCCCCTGATGCCAGCATTATACAATTTATTCAACAAGATCGAATGGTTCACTGTGTCAAATGCCTTTTTTATATCTAGAAACAGTCCTGCGACACAGCGTGCTGGCCTGAAGTTGAGACCAGAGAAAACAACTGCCATAAACCTTTCAAGAGCCATTTCTGTATTCATACATTCACGAAAGCCAAATTGGTTACTATAGAAAAAATTACATGAATCAAGAAATTCTAGAAGTCTCCTTTTCATTATCTTCTCCAACAACTTTGAAAATACTGACAGCAGGGATATAGGTCTATAATTGTTCAACTTTAATCGAGAACCCGACTTGAAAACTGGCACCGCTCTTGCCAGCTTCATCCCAGAAGGAAACACCCCTGTAGAGAGACTACAATTGAAAATATCAACTAGAATTGGTACTATGGCCAGCGCAACATTCTTCAATAATCCAGAAGATATACAGTCACCCCCACAAGATTTACCATTTTCTAATCCTCTAATGTAAACTAAGAGCTCATCATAGGTAACAGCTTCAAGGGATATAGACTTCTGCTGATTAGTTTCCTTGAAGATATTATGATAGTCCATGTTATCAGCTCCACCATTAGAATTAGCAGCGACATCTCTGCCAATGCTAACAAAATACTCATTAAAAATATTTGACAATCTTTTTGCATCACTAACAATTTCATCCCTGTGTTCTATTTTTAATTCTTTTAGGGGTTTACATTTTTTCGGATTTCCACACAGCTTATTCAAAACTTGCCATTTTTGCCGTGGAGGCATTTGATTTAATGAAGAATAATACTTTATTTTTCAATTTTAATCCAATTTTTTATTTTTCTAGAGAAATTTTTGAAGTTATTTTTTAATCTTAAGTTATCAGGGTTTCTTTTCATTATTTTAAATAATCTATCACGCGAGTGGATTGCTGCACACAGACCATCAGTTATCCATGGTTTGAGTTTCTTCAAATTCATTGATTTTATTTTGCATTCGACTCTCACCTTTGAACAATCAATATAATTTTTAAATACCTCAATAAATTTATCAAACTTATAGTTAACATTATTACTTAAGAAAACATCACCACAATCATGAGACAGGAGGAAATTATTCAGTTTGTCCAAATCGATTTTGTATTTTTCTTTACAAGAATTCCTTCTACTATTATCTAGGTTAGCGCGAATTGTCAATCTTATAGCTCTATGATCACCAATTAAATCCTCAATAACTGCACATTTTTCAAAATGTGAAAAATTTTGTGATCTCATAAATACGTGATCAATGCAGGTTGATGTTGTCTCCGTTACTCTAGTAGGTATGTCTATAATCGATTCAAAACCGTAGTAGCTGAGAACTTCTAAGTAATCATCAACTTTATTATCACCAGTCGCCAAAATGTTGATATTAATATCTCCTATTATGACAGTATCACAAGACGAAGGAATGTTTAAAATAGTGTCAAGACTGGTAAGAAATCTATCGCATTCGAAGCCATGCCATCTATAAAGAACGATTAGATTGAATTTATAGTTCGATAAGGTGCACTGAAGATAAAGAGCGTCCGCACCATCCAACTCACATTCCTTTACACTGCAGTTGAAACCAACTAATTCAGTGGAAAAATAAACAATCAAGCCGGTGGCTCTTGTGAAAGAGGAAATACTTGAACAAGATTCATAGCCATCAATATAATACTGGGACACCTGCTCATCTGTATCCAACCACACCTCAGTCAACGCTATAATAGCTGGCCTCACTTTCCAGCAACTAATATAATTATGTGACAAACTTATCAAAATTGCTGCTTATACTTTGTATGTTTTGATGGAAGATCATAAAACTATGACTTGATGAAATATGAGAAATATTAACTTCATCAATAGAACTCAACAAGACACAACTATTTTCATCCTCCATCATAACTCATAGAATTTAAACAATATTTGATATTAGAGATTTGGTGGTACACCAGAAATTCAAAATGAATATCGAATTCATTTACCTTCATTGGAATTTCATTCACACACACACTCACACACTTAAATAAAATAAGAAATAGCATATAGAAAAAGAAAAAGAAATGATCAAAAGACACAAAGGAGGTGAAAGAGAGAAAAACTTGATTCTCTTCAACATGTGTGTCAGCACCCACAATAGAATATAGGTAAAATACAAAGCTATTCATAGATTCAAATAATACATCAACTCATAATAAATCTATATAAGATAAGAATTAAATATTCAAACGGAAGTAGTGTTGTATATTCTTTTATTCATGTTCTGCGTGTACTAAATTTGTGAATAAAAATTTATTTCATATGATTTGAAAAAAATCTATGGTACCGTCACCTGTTCTTTTTCAGTATCTTGCAATTCTTACTGGCTGCATAAATGTCTGTTGACTTCCAATCCCGATCGAATTCCACGAGAAACAATCAGAAAAGCATTCCTCTCAGAAAACCCTTCACTGATTGGTTATTGTGGAATTGAATCATGATTAAAATTTAACAGGCCTTTGTGCAAGCCGGCCCTAGTATTGCACCACCGTACCCTCAAAAATGCCAATACATCAAGCTCTTCTGATATCTTGGAAACAGAATGATGTTAAGAGGTTGAACTTCTTCAGATCAACATACTGTAAGAAGGTCTTTCATATTATCAAAGTCATTAGTGAAAGAATTTATCAGCTACACTGTAAAGTGGTCTATAGTTTTTGATAACTATACAGGCTTAATTATAGCTGAGAGTATTTATAATGATAATGGTCAATGTCCAATAAACACAAATAGAAACTAATAACGATCATTGACAAACATTGAAAATCATTGTTACTAGGTACCTATATCATGTTGTTTATAGTGGTTCTAACTGTTTTAGCAGCTCTTGTTAATGCTGAAGGTTGGTAAAATCTATGTTTTCGATTATATGCTTGGTGAGAAAATAATGTAAAATCCTCCTCCTTTCATACTTTTTTAGGCTCTTCCAAGTATTTGAATTTTTATTTCACTGGTAGATAAGAACATATTTCCACATTCTATAACTTAGAAAAATATATATTTTCATAAAGATTTGGGTGGTGAATGATACCGTATTTTTCTGAATTACTAGGTTTTTGTTGAGGCTTATAACAATTTAAACTTTTTTCAGGCTTCAGACTGATTTCATGAATGACATTTTTGAGAGTAACTATCAAAAATTACTAAAGCAACACGCATATTTGAGAAGAAACTTAGAGTTGAAAACGAATGAAAATTCACAAGTTTTATGAGAAATTAAGAAAAGTTCTATTAGAGAAGTGTGATGGAGAATGAATTTATATTAATAGGAGCTTTCCGAAACTCAATGAATAATTTATAAAACAATATTCTCTTTTAATTAATTTAATTCTCTTTACGGTATATTATCAAACTTTAATACTCACAATGCATTTTTCATTCACTCAATAATTAAAACCCAAACTTTCAATATTCATCTTATTTTCAATAAAATTATCTGATCCAAAACATTTTTCAACAATATTCAATCAAATTGTGTGACTGTCTAATCATATACCACAAATTCAGGGCATCTTAGATTTAATTGTCTGTAATAAATTATAGGCTACTTAAATTACCGTATTTTGTCATAGCTTGTAATTACAATACATTTTATATTCATCATGACAAGTCATGAATAAAATTCATTTATCCAACCTTATATAGTGTTATTTTTCCAATATAAATCAAAAATATGTCTAATCATTACTATTATCATGATAATCTTCAAGTTATAAGAAACTTATCGTACGGTATTGTGTTCTTCAAGTCAGTCTTGAATTGAGTTCTTTCAAATAATTCTGACGTTACATACAATTTTTTCTGCAAAATGCAGGAAATAAATCTTCCCCTTTTCCCGTGTGAAACGGACTATATTTTGTGATGATATGTATTCTGATTACATCCTTGTACCATAATAAAATACCTTTCTGAATATTCTATTCATATTCGACATCCTATAAATTAATAGCTTCTAGTAAGTTACATTCCACGCATACTATTATTTTTAAATCTCTTCAATTTGTCTAATTATTGACTGTTACAGTGGAGCAAAAAGATGTGATGAATTTCTATTGCAAACCAACCCACAAGGGAGTCCAAACATGTAAATCAGAGCTGATCGACTTATTTGTTTACACAACTATTGACACGCCGTTTGATGCAGCTATTACAAAATCGGAAATGGCCAAAGTCTGTTCAACTTTACCCAAATAATCTCAACCCTCAACACTGATGTTTAGATTTTTAAACCTATCGATAATCACTCATACTCAATAATTTTCAGTAGATATGACCTGTAATAATAAGGCACACATTTTCAAACCTGAATACGCTACAGACTATAACTTATTGTTTTGGTTAAGTAAAAATGCAAGGTTGAAAATCTCAGTAAAAATCCATGCATGATACTCATGAAATACATAGAACCCACATACGTATGTAATGCACATTGAAAAAATGCATTTTGGACATATTGAATTTTAAGTTCCTCCACACAAGGATTTTTTGCTTGATTTTATCTGGTTTGTATTGAATTTGTCATACAGATTAGTTATCAATAGCCTATTTGTTCAGAAACTAATAAGCTATTTTATTTTGGTTGTATCCAATAATGTAGTAAATCTGCCTTCATAAATGCATCCTACATTTCAATAAACATCTTTGTACCAAATTTTTGTTGCTGAATTTGAATTGTCTTTGTCCTTCTCTCCCATACATTTCGTTTTCATTGTTTAAATTGTTTTGTACTTTTGTAATTCTCAAATCTCTTGATACAGTACTATGTGGGATATGGCATTCAAATTGGATTACCGACCCATTCCATTGACTTGATCTATCATTAAATAAACACTGGATTATGAAATGTATGAATAGGTAATTGATGAAATTATCACATTGTAACGATTAACATAGGATCTATTTGTTTATTAACAGAATCACGTAGCCTGTAATCCAGGCATTGAATGTTCAAAAAATAGCATAGGAGGAAAAGTCTGGAAGTATAATAACCAGAAATTGAAGAATGCAACTTTTAAACCACCCTTTTATCTATAGCAAGGAGTAGGGATGGGGACTTTTGATATGTACACCTCCCAACTGGTCCCAACAAAGTCAAAAATTGTGTTTAAACATTCTTTCCAAATTCCTTTGTTAATTGGTCCATTGTTGCAAAACTAATGATTTGCAATATCATAATATATAGGTATCATAAGCTCAACATCATCATAATCACACTCAACACTAAAGCTGCTGCAAAAGTCGTGAGGAACTTTCCCTTCTATGCTTTTTTTTGAGTATTCAATGCCTGGTCTATATCTATACATGATATCTGTTCGTAAACAAATAAATCCTTTGTTAATCGTGATAAATGTGATAATTTCTTCAATTATTATCTATTAATACATTTGATAATCCAGTGTTTATTCTAAAATAGATTTACCTTTATATAAGAAATTATTATTTTTGATAATTATAAGACATGTTATTTACATATAAGACATGAGACATAAGTGTTATTTATTTATTTATTCATTCATACGCACACTGGTCTAAGAGAAAGAGTAATTCTATTTTCAAAACTGGCACCCTATCATAATGATGTGAATTTACAAAGACTCTTCCAAAACATGGAATTCATGGAAGGGATGGGTTCAAAAGGATCCAAAGGTTCAAAGAACCTCACACGACGACCGGAGCTTATTGTGTATCCCAAGTACATTTTTTTAGCAAACCAATAAACCTGTGTCCTTTAAGAGATCCAGGAGTTTTTCCCTATACTAACGATCAATTCATCACCTGGTTGATTGTAGCCAAACATAGCCCTTCTCCTTGCCCCTAGTCTCTCGCAATCCAGTATGATATGCTTGGCATTCTCTTCAGACTGATTGGTTGGTTGAAAGCTGGGCTGATGTTTACAACATCCCCAATATCGATGCAATATGGTTAGCAACTTCATAGAAAAATTAACACAACTTACAATAAAAGAAAAAACAATTAGACTAAGTGAAAAAAATAATCCAGTAAAAAAATGGATTAAGTTACACCCAGTCTAGTCAATGCAATCCGAGAAAGAGACAAATTACACAGGAAACTCTCTCGGCAGCCAAACAATATTGAATTGCAAACTCACTACAAGAACTACCGAAATACTTTAAATAATTTAATAAAAAAGCGAAAATAGATTATTTTAATGAGAAGTTTGACGAAAATAGGAATAATGCCAAGAAAACTTGGGAATACATTCACGAACTGCTTGAAATGGAGAAAAACACAAAAGAAATAAGCCTAGATGCAGATATACTTAACAATTACTTTGCTAATGTAGGTGTATCATTTTCCAGGAAATGCTAATGATATCCCAGTTCCTTTATCACTATCAAATTCATGTCGACACAGTATCTTTCTGAACCCCACAAACACATACGAAATAATTACAATTATAAATCAGTTGAAAAACAAATCTACACCAGGACCCGATAACTTCACAGGACCTTTCATAAAAAATCTCTCACTACATAACTGGACCCTTAGAACATATATTCAACAAGTGTTTAAATGAAGGATATTTCCCAAAAAAATTCAGAGAAGCCAGAATCATCCCAATACCTAAATCCGGAGATTTGAATAAACCAGAAAATTATAGACCTATAAGTCTAATAAGCAACCTTTCAAAAATATTGGAAAAATAATAAAAAACAGAATTATGTGTTTTTTTGGATAAAGAGAATATTATAAATGAAAAGCAATTTGGTTTTCAAAAAAATAAGTCTACTAAAGATGCAGTCATCCACCTGAACAAAATAATTTTTGACAATTTTAATAGCAATAGAAAAACTGTTGCAGTATTCATGGATCTATCAAAGGCTTTTGATACCATACCTCACAATATATTATTAAACAAATTAGACAGATCTGGAATTAGAGGCATAGCAAATGATTTATTTTCTTCGTACCCAACTGAACGGAAACAATACCTAAATCTCCATGGTCAAACTGATATTAATTATACATCAGGGTTCGGCTTGCCCCAAGGTTCTGTGTTATCACCAATTCTTTTTCTGTTGTATGTGAATGACCTACTTGAACTAAACCTCCAAGATTGCACCACCCTGTCTTTTGCAGATGACACTGTATTGATCTTCAGTAGCAAAAGCTGGGAAGAAACCTTCAATATGGCAAATAGAAACTTAATAATAGTAAAAAAAATGGCTGCAAGATCATATCTTGACTTTAAATGCTGACAAAACTTAGTATATCACCTTTTCACCCAGTATAACTGGACAACCAGCAACAGATTCAAATCTTACAATACGAACAACAAATAATCGCAATGAAAACACTACGGATAATACAGAAGTACATAAAAAATAAGAAAGGGTGCGTACACTTAAATATCTTGGTATACTCTTAGATCAACATATAAAATGGAACAAACACATTGACTATCTGTGCTCAAAGTTGAAATACCTCATTTACATTTTTTACAAAATAAATAAAATAAAAAACAAAGACATTATACGGAAAATTTACTTTGCTACGCTCACTCATTATTTCAATACATTAATGAAGTATGGGGAGCTGCATATGATACATATTTAAAAAAATTATTTATCCTACAAAAACATATTATAAGAGCTGCATTAGGAAAGCCACGACTCTATCCTAGTAGGGAAATTTTTCTTGAATTTAAGGTCCCGACAATAAGACTAATCCCGACTATATTTATAAGGATAAATCGAATTTTGCTACACATATTTCACCCTATAATACACGTCCTAACAATAGATTTAACACAGAACTCATCAAGCTAACCATATGCAGGCACCAATTTACATATTATTGTAACTACATTATAAATAAGATTCCAAACGATTTTATAGATAAAAATCTCACGTGATTTACTTAAAAGTATAGAATATTGGATTGAGCAGAATATATTCTTCAAAATAGTTGTATGAAGTATAGTATTGTAGAGACGCTGTTCTTCGTAGAGTCAAACGCTCAAAATCTGTGGTGGATTGGGCGGAGTATAAGCGGCTTCGAAACAAAACCCAGCAGGAGATTAGAAATGCCAAGGTCAGGTTCTATTACCACTCTCTTTCTGGCAAGCAGCCTACTAGAACGGTATGGTCGAAATTGAAAAACTTGGGTATTGGAAAATCACATGTTCATCATAATATACCTTTCAATTTGGATGATATCAATGATAACTTTACTGATAATCCTGTTGACCTGTCTGGTGCTCATGACCACTTGAACAGGCTAAGAGCGGCGCCTCATGTAGCTCCTGCTCAGCAGCTCTCCTTTTCTCCTGTGACTGAAGCTGATGTAATGAGGATAATCATGGGAATGACAAGCAATGCAGTTGGAGTTGATTGCATACCTATCAAATTCATCAAAGATACTCTTCCCTTCACCTTGCCTATTCTTACGATAATTTTCAATAAATCTTTGGAATCGTCCTTTTTCCCCTCAATTTGGAAATCAGCCTTAGTCTCACCTCTGCCCAAATGCTCTTCAGTTAAATCATTATCAGATCTGAGGCCTATCAGTATTCTCCAGCTCTGTCTAAATGTCTCGAGAAACTTGTTCATCAGCAGTTTTCTGTTTTTCTAGAACGTTTCCATCTTCTGTCTACCTTTCAGTCTGGGTTCCGAACACGTCACAGTACGACCACTGCTCTGCTCAAAGTTACTGAGGATATCAGGTCAGCTATGGATAGTAGTCAGGGTACTATTCTGACACTATTCGATTTTTCAAAGGCATTCGACTGTGTTCATCATCCACTCCTCCTTCTGAAATTAAGAAATCTTGGTTTTGGAGAGGGTTGTGTAAGATGGATCGAGTCTTACTTGTCGAATCGCCAACAGTGTGTCAGGGCCAATAATGAGGTCTCTTCATGGAGAAATGTAACCCGAGGAGTCCCCCAAGGCTCTGTTCTTGGGCCTCTTCTGTTCTCTCTCTACATCGATGACATCGCAAAATGCATTAAAACACTGCAAATTTCATCTGTATGCTGATGATCTTCAGATCTATAAACATTTTTCTGCAGGTGAGTCTGATGCATGTGTCGAGCAGATGAATTCTGATATTGATGCTATTAGTGGCTGGGCATATAATCATGCATTGAGATTGAATGAAGGTAAGACACAGAGTATCATTGTGACTCATAACCGATTCAGAGCTCAGAATGTTCCAAGGTTGAGGTTGAATGGCATTGAGTTGGAGTATTCTGAGAGTGTTAAAAACCTGGTCTTGTTATCTCTAAAACACTCTCATGGCTCAATCAGGTTGAGATTGTTTGTAAGAGGGTGTTTGCTTGCATCCATAGCTTGAAACGATTTGCCCTGTTTCTTCCACTCAACATCAAGATCATGCTGGTCAAGACTCTTGTGCTGCCTCACTTCAGCTACTGCGACACTGTCATGAACGACATGACTGTTGAGCTCTCTAACCGACTGCAGCGTACACAGAACTATTGTATTCGATTTATTTTCAATGCTAGACGATTTGATCATGTTACACCTTTTTATGTACAACTATCTCTCCTAAAATTGAATGATCTTCGTACTTTGCACATATTGACTCTGCTTCACTCAATAATCAAAACCAAGTCTCCATCTTATCTGTCTGAGAGCTTCAGATTCCTGTCTGAGATCGGTGAACGTGCAACAAGGCATGGCAACTTGCTGCTAGCTTTTCCCATTCATAGAACGACGACTTTTGAGAGATCTTTCACTGTCACTGGTTGTAGGCTGTGGAATAATCTTCCTGCTTCTGTCCGGGCCATTGATGGGCGTGCTCGCTTTGGGGTGGAGGTCAAGCGGATTTTGTTGGCGGGTCTGCGGGGGTAGCGTGTGGTTGGCGCTTGGAACTGGTCTGGTGGGCTGTGTGAATGTTGTATGAATGATTCTATTAATAATTCATTTTTTTTACTATTGTTTCTTGAATTATATCATTGATTTTTTTTAGTCTAAATGCAGATTGACTGTTTTGTTCCAACTATGTTTCTATTTTGTAGCTATATTATTTAATGTATTTCTATTTATATATTAAGTTACACTGTATTTTTTTTTCAATTGCATTTGTTATGTTGAGGTTGAGTGGTAGAGAGGACTTAAAAGTCCTAACTCCGCCTAATAAAGAATTTTTCATTTCATTTCATTTCATTTCATTTCATTTCATTTCATTTATTGTACCCAACAAGCATTGTTACGGTACTAGAAACTGTGAACGATGGTTTTTCAGTTTCAGGTTCTTATACCAGGTATGTAATTGTCCCACGTCATCTTGCAGGAGTTTAGTTTTAATACTCTCTTTAACATCTGTTTTCTGGTTTTCAACAAAATCTCGAGTCCGATGTTCGACTCAAAGCTATCCCAACCCACTAGGGAGTTGAATACTCAATAGAAACTGTATCTTATATGGAGAAAAAATTCGAACACGTGATGAACATCAATGCTCAAGACCACGTATGCTCAAATAACTGATATTGAATTTTAGGGAATTTTATCTTGTATAAGCCCTGTAGTCTCAATTTCATCCTCATCCACTCCGTTTGATTGAAAAATGACTTGAATTCTGCGGAGGAGCGGGAATGTCTTGACATCTTCCACTTTTTTGAACTCTCCAACTAATTTCAAAACTATTCATTTTTATTTTAATTTAATGCACGTGAAAGGCAGAATCGTGGTCCACAATTTGAGATCAGATGGGCTTCCGAGGTGGAGTGCATTGAGAACAGAGAAAAACATCTTTAATAATAGTTTTCCCGGAAACACCTGCTGGTGGTAGGTAGTATTACTCAAATGAGCATCTAGCGCAAAAAAGGTTACACTGTGCAGATCAACTGGTCAATAATTAAGGTTATATGTCATCAAAAGAGTTCAACTTATGATACATCATTTTAAAGGTCTTAAGGCAAGCAATAACTTTTATACTAAACATTTTTCTCGAAAATGGAAGCGTAAACTTTTATTAGACAAAATATAAAATAATAAGGTGAAAATTTCCTAATTTTCTGGCTTTGTAAGGGAATAACTTTCTGGAGAAATAGCCTACATATACGATGGAGTGTTATTATGACACTAAGTTTTAGATATATTTATCCTTCAAATGAATAAATCTAAGTCTGATCGATATCTTGATTCTGAGCCGAGATATACTAGTTTCAAGAAACCATTGAAGTTTTAAACTTTGGGGGGGGGTGTCCTGGGGAAGAAGCAAGCCGAGTAACATGTACCCCCCACCATCGCCCCTGTGGTAGTACCCTGTACACAAGTACGGTAGGCCTATCCAAGAATAATATTGAAGTAGGCCTACTCAAGCTATTATAAAACATTGAACTACAACATCGTACATACAAATGTAAATTCCATAAGCAGACTCACTTGATACTTCAAAATCAAAATCTTATTAATTTAAATCTACCAATTTCCTACTCAGTAATTTTACAGCTTACTATAATTATTTGAGGTGGATGGTTGAATCAGTATCGTTAGGCTAGACTCAATCTATTTAAAATATTCATTCTCGAGTCTAAAATATTTTTTTATCATCTCCTCTTTTGTCTTTTTTTATCTGAACTGGTTAAATCAGTTAGCTAGACTCAAATGTTCCATTTTCAAATCTGAAAAATTCATATCACCTCTCCTTTTGTCTTCTTTCAGATTAATACTAATGACTAGCTAGATTAACTCAGATGAGGTTGAACGCAGCCCAAATTATAGCTCCCACATCATTAATGAAAGCCCTCGGATTTTCAGGAAATTTTTCTGTGTCATAAAGTGCGAAATCAAAATTTTCAATATTTTGTTTATGTTTCCAATTCCATAGATCAAGGAGATATCGTTGAGTACGGTAAGTAAATTTATTCCATTGTGGAAACTGTTCATGAAGTCAGTCCTGATAATATAGGCTACATGTTTTGAAAAGTAAGAGTAATGATTAATTTAGCTTAATAATGAGTTATTGGGGTATGAGTATTGTATGATCGAGTATTGGTGGGTATTGGATATATTTGTGAATCTTTGCATATTGTTTTCAAATATAAAGTGTGAAAATGCTTTCAAAGAGAAAATATAAGCTATGGAGTTGGACAAAATAAAACAAAATTTCATTCAAACTTTCTTCTTATTTTGAATTTTTCTGACAACTTCCCTAATATTATTGACATGATTCAACACTATTGAAGGAAATAGGATCAATGTTTTTTATTTAAAGAAACAAAATCATTAATCATTATTGACATACCAAAAATATTTTTTCTTATTAGAGCATAGAATTCTCTTTAGATAATTGTTGATTATTACCTATTATTATTATTATTATATTATTATTATTATATTATTATTATTATTATTGGAATAAAAATCCTTCTTTTAAGCTCTATAATAATTATTATAACAAATAATTTCATTTGAGATATAGTACTACTATAAAATGCATTGTAACTAATTAGCCTATAGTAATAACTCAATTTTCTGCTTTTTTCATAGAATGGACTTTTAATGCGAATAGGTTATTATTAAGGAATACCTATTCAATAATCTAATATGAACCTTTATATAACTATAATTCTCTCTTTCCAAATAAAAATTTGTTACAGTAAGTAAGCAACTTTCACTTCATTTTTTCAAACTCCACCGATCCGAAGGACTCTGAGAAATATATTTTATGGTTAATAGTGCATGATTTAGATAGGGCTGAGTAACATAATCTTATGAAAGTAAGTACATAAATATTATTATTCTATTAACATGATTATTAAAACTGGAAACAATAAAATAATAATGCAGCAAAAGGCTTTGAGGTTTAGATAGTTGGGTGATGATTTTTGTACCTATTCAATTATTCAAAGTTTATTTTGAATATACAATTGATTGATTCATCTTGCAGTACGGTGATTATTATCAAATAAGCTACCGGTATTCCAATGCAATTTTTTTAAATAATTTTATATCAGACCTAGTCATATAAATCTTGAACATTTTTATGCCATAAATCCAATGATTCACAACTATTGACAACTATTTACAACTATTGAAAGTCGATCTAGTTTATTCATATAAAGTTTTCACATTTTGCAAACTCAACTCACATGGAAATACCGTACTTGAAATAATAGATAGGTCTTTGTTGTTCTTGGAAAAATTATGATTGAGATTCATTCATACTTTGGTATCACTACAGTGCGTTTTGCTTACTTGTTATTGTTTGTCAAAAAGCCTGATTGTTTGATTTTCATAATTACGGTTCATGTTATTACAGGATCATTTTTTATGGTGAGGACTCAGTTCTATTCAAGCGAAAGCTTGAGGTGTTGAATAAACTGAATGATGTTCTACCTATCCAACCAAGCACTTGAATGAGAGGAATACAGTAAGCATAATAATCTTCACAATAGTGAACTTTTTTGAGAAGAAGAAGAGAATGAAATTGTTCGATCTATTATTACTTTTGATTGGATCAACATTCGATACAGGTAAGCTTAATGACCTAAAAATTTAATTACCGTAGCCTAATCTTAATGGAATTTTTCTGAACCGACTAGTGAAATGCATATGTTCGCATGTAGTGAAGTTATTATTCTAGTGAAGAATCAACAAAAATTTATCTGGGTTTAATTCTTCTGGTAGACTGGTTTGATAGGATTAAAACTATTCATAAAACTAATGAGATAGGTGGACCCACTTGTTTGTATCATATATGCAATGTAATACACATGTATTTTGTTCTATTTACTCTGTATCATGAACAACAAAATCCATGATGTTTTCTGAGACAAAATAAATACATACAAAATAGCCTTGACCTATTCAATTTTAAAAATAGAATATTATTCCATCCATATTGACTGAAGAAATTAAAACTGGATGGTTGAATGGTTGGTTTATAGGAATGGATAATTTTAATGGGTAGTATTTTCTGAATAGGATAGGTACCGTATTCCGTAATATTTCTTCAGAAAGTGATTACCATGACTTCCTGTATCCAGAATAATTATCAGAGTTAATATTAAAATGGAATGTTCTAGCTAATAAATCAAATCAAATAAAATTGGTTTTTATTATCCATGATGACAGGGTACAAAAAATTCATATCATACAACAACTTTACATCTTCTGCAAACAAAAATAATCATAAATAAAACTTACAGATGAAATTTGATAATTAATCGTAATAACTAAATCTAACTGTAATATATCGTAGTTACAGAAAATACAACATTATTCTTTTAATAAATTTCATGAAAACTCCCCACAAAGGCAAAGCCTGTGTGTGGAAGAGGGTCTCGACGATTATTATTGGCTAACGTTGGATTGTCCTCGCACTTGCATCTATCAGATACTTGGGTAAACCAGATACTCATATCAGAAAAGATTTAAAGTCTCAAGAGTTTAAAGTATAAAAGATGTAAAGATTTAGAGTTAAACTTGGACCATCATTACACGACATTTGCTTTATCTATACAATGTAATATCTACTACATAGGCCCTATTCAAGTGCTATTTTGAAAAATAGATGTAAGCATGTAATATGCATTTTACAATATTCACTACGAATCTGATAGTCAATACCGGTACTTTTATATGTGACTTGTTATTTCTACTCATATGTTGAGTTAAGATAGATATTTTTAAACATTTAGGTAGCCAAATATATGCATCTATGCAAAAACCATTAACATTATGCTGGCCACTAACGGTAGGACATGCATGATAAACATGCATGTACATGCATTCTATCATGCACATACATACATGTACATCATGCATGCTAAGTCATCAGCGAGAGACTTCAACATAAAATAAACAAGCAATAACAATACAAAAAACCACTTAAAAAAACAAATTATAATAATACAAAAATAATCTTACCTTAAATAGAGCAGTAAAGAACAAAAATAAAGAACAAAAAATGAGAGATACAAAACCTATAATCTCAACAGATTTTGCTCGATGTCTTTTCTGTGATGACGCAGCAATGTATGACGAAATGTGTATCACGCATGTCTTTCTGTTAGTGACTTGCAAACAATATGTGAACACTTTTAAAATTAAAAACAATAATGACAAGAACTATTATTTTAATATCAACCGTTAGGCTAAATTAGCAAGTTTATTATTATTCAACATTTTAGAGAAATTGAAACATACTTGGAGAGCCAGTTAATAATCGTAGGTATAGTGGACTATTCAAGGTATGAATGTTATGGAAAAAATATTATCATTTGACAATTGGACCTATTAAATTTTATATTAATGATTAGCAGAGGTTTATTCCAAGAATAATGTCATGGGAAACATTGATTATCAAATTAATTGAAAACAAAATAGGTCCTGTTACCAATAACTTACTTTTTCATTTGTTCCAGGATTTGCTAATCCCATCAAAGAACACACATTAAATGGGATAGTTATCAATCAAGATAATGTTGATAACTCTCATCTGTTATCCGATAACGTTCATCCATTTCATGAAAATTTGAAAGTTGTAAAACATGTTGAAGAAGGTTTTTCGGATTTCAAGTATGCTGATATGATTGAAATTGATAAGATACTACAAGAAAATGAAATTATCGCAGAAAAAAATACAGAACAAATTCCAGAAGATCACATGATTCACAAGCCCAAAAAATCATTTAAAAAAACAAATTATAATAATACAAAAATAATCTTACCTTGAGAATTTTCAGAAAATTAAATAACCGATGAATAATGAATGATTCATGTAATTGTTGCCTGGATAGAGCAGCAAAGAACAAAAATAAAGAACAAAAAAATGAGAGATACAAAACCTATAATCTCAACAGATTTTGCTCGATGTTTTTTTCTGTGATGATGCAGCAATGTATGACGAAATGTGTATCACGCATGACTTTCTGTTAGTGACTTGCAAACAATATGTGAACACTATTAAAATTAAAAACAATAATGACAAGAACTATTATTTTAATATCAACCGTTAAGCTAAATTAGCAATTATTATTTAACGAAAATCCTAAATAAATGCTGCAAATCACCCCGAAGACCTCTGCTACTGCAGACATTGACAACAGGGTTAACAGCTAGATGGAAATTCGATGGAACTACTATCCAAAAATTAGTTGCCAGCCCGGGAATCGAACCCGGTACCTCCCAATGCCAGTCAGGAATGCTTGCCCTTACACCAAACTGACAATCTCTGGATAGCAGCGCTCATTTTATACGAAGCCACAGCGGCCAACCAGCTACAGATGGAATTAAATAGAGAATGCATTTATTCAAATGCTAATTAATATATAATTATTATTTAACGAAAATCCTAAATAAATGCTGCAAATCACTCCGAAGACCTCTGCTACTGCAGACATTGACAACAGGGTTAACAGCTAGATGGAAATTCGATGAGAACTACTATCCAAAAATTGTGAGGTACCGGGTTCGATTCCCGGGCTGGCAACTAATTTTTGGATAGTAGTTCACATCTAATTTCCATCTAGCTGTTAACCCTGTTGTCAATGTCTGCAGTAGCAGAGGTCTTCGGGGTGATTTGCAGGATTTTCGTTAAATACCGTAATAATTATAATATTAATTGGCGTTTGAATAAATGCATTCTCTATTTAATTCCATCTCTGAATTAGCAAGTTTAGAGAAATTGAAACATACTTGGAGAGCCAGTTAATAATCATAGGTATAGTGGACTATTCAAGGTATGAAAAGTTATGGAGAAAATATTATCATTTGACAATTGGACCTATTAAATTTTATATCAATGATTAGCAGAGGTTTATTCCAAAAATAATTTCATGGTAAACATTGATTATCAAATTTAGTTTGATTCTTTCTTGAAAAAAACTGATAAAACAAGTATTAAAAACAAAATAGTCCTGTTACCAATAACTTACTTTTTTCATTTGTTCCAGGATTTACTAATCCCATCAAAGAACACACATTAAATGGGATAGTTATCAATCAAGATAATGTTGATAACTCTCATCTGTTATCCGATAACGTTCATCCATTTCATGAAAATTTGAAAATTGAAAAACATGTTGAAGAAGGTTTCTCGGATTTCAAGTATCCTGATATGATTGAAATTGATAAGATACTACAAGAAAATGGAATTATCGCAGAAAATAATACAGAACAAATT